>NC_141885.1:5414444-5716388 GCF_030686135.1 Camelina sativa
TTTTCGCGCAAAAACTTGTAAACCAAATATTAGATTATTTTGTTAACAAATAAATACTATAAAATTTTCATATTTTTTAACATCTTGAAATTATTTTAAAATAAAACTACCATAACTATAACTTTTCCAAAACTATAATATTTTAATATTTTATTCTATAAATATCTGCAAGTTATTATTTGAGAAATTATAATGCTATGGTAAGTATATATAACTAGATTAGGACCCGCCCGATGTGCGGGTTTATAGTTTTTAAAATAAAATAAAATTTATCAAAGAATATAAAGTAAATATTTTTAGTAAGTAAATAGATACACCGAGGTGTCCAATGTGATATTTGATGTAAAAGATGCGACTCTACGGTTGAAACTATTAATCACGTTTTTATTTTGAATGTCCTCGTTCGTGTGAAGTTTGGGATTTATCTTTGACTCCGGTCTTGTCAGAGGGTTTACCATATGAGTCGGTGTACTCGAATTTGGATTTTGTATTCTGGAGGGACGCCTCTTATCAGGATGATCCTGATAACCTTCTTCAATTACCATGGATTTTATAGGCAATCTAAAGGCCATAAAAAATCAAGGTTAAGAGATAGAGGCGAATAATATAATTACTCAGATTTTGGGCGATAATTTAGCCTTGGAATAGGCGCTCTCTTTTACGGCAGTAATGTCAGCTCCATCTTCGTATTCAGACGTCCAGGTTTCTTCACCTTGTTGTCAGATTGATGGTTCTTGGAAAGCAACCAATGTGCATTCATGATTGGGCTGATGGTGTTGCATTGGTGAGGAGCGAACCTTGTTGTTGGGGGCCAAGTGTCTAACATAGAGCCCCTCCCCCTGCATTCAGAGTTAAAAACGTTGTTGTGGCCATTGAGCGGATACGTGTTGAAGGGATCGCTTGTCAACTTTTTGAGCCTGATTGTGCTGAGTTACTCACTATGGTGCAGTCTTCTGAATATTGGCTGTCCTTCTCCAACTTGCTCGATGAGTTTAACTCGCTGGAGTCTTTCCCACTATTCTCCATCTCTTGGATCCCGCGTGCGTCAAATACAAAGGCGGATTGTCTTGTCCGTGCTTCGTGTTCTCTTATCTCTGAAGTTTCTTTTGTAAATCCTTTCCCTCCGGTTTGGGAAGCTAACCGAGAAATTTCCTTTTAATTGTTTGATTGAAAAAAAAAAACAGTAAATAAATACATTTTTAGTTAAAGAAAATAGATGTAGATGAGTTCAAAGTTATTAAAATAAAATAAAATTTAACAAAAGAATATATATATTTAGTTCTTTGTAAGTAAAAACAATATATAAAAGTAAAGAGATAAACTTTTAATTATAGAAAATAGTTGTTTTTTTTTTGCTATAATACACTAATGTATATCCATTTACAAATCTACTATCTACATCACCACTAAAAGTGTATTTGTAAACACAAATAAATTTTACTATTAAAATATACTCTTTAGTCTTTAGTACTACCAACAAATTGTCTTTATGAACACATTAAAGAATATATTATATGTCTCTTTACTTTAACATATGTGTAGTTACAGAAACGCATATGTTAATTTTACATACTCCTATCTTATATATTACAATAACAATATTTTTGAATAAATTATTTGATTGGTGTAAAAAAATATGAGACAATCTATTTTTTTTTTCAACAATTTTTCTTTGTGTAAAGGTGGGTATTTACATTTGTTTAGAAACTGTAAATAATTGTATAATTTTCACAATCACTTTTTTATATATAAAAAGTAATATTTTTCTTGTAAAATTAGCAGCTTAAAATTAAAATAAGTAAACAATATTATAATTTCGAATTTTATGATATATATATATATATAATTTCCTTATAATGATTTTTTTCTAAATTTTAAAACTGTTTAAATATTTTAAATAAAATTAGGTTTTCTTTTCTCTATTTTACTTTTATATAAAACCTTTTTATGGTAGGTTTTGAATTTTTACATTTTTCTTTTTTTTTTATATTTTTAATAAATTTAAAATTGACATGTATCAACATCTCAATGATACAATTGACACATGTCACGATCTTGTTAATGAGTAATTTTGATATCAAACTTTATATAATAAGATATTGGTAAATGGCACACACACACACACACATATATATATATATATATATAATTACTAAAATGTAAAGATATCTTAAAAAGGACATTACTAATATATCAAGATATTTCAAAAAGGACATTGCAAAAATGTCAAGATATTTTTTTTGGATATTTTTATGTATATAATTATGAGAAGAATTAGTGCCACTTGTTAGCTTATGTTATTTGAATAATTTTAAAAAAAAAAATTACAATCTTATGTGAGGTTTGAGAGATGAGGGTCATTAAGAATTTACAAAGTGTTATGAATATATCTAGTATTGTATGGATGCTCATTATTGGCCCATTAGTAAACTTGTAAACCATAATATGTATCCCTATATATATGTTGTATCATATGGAACAAATGAATAACAAAGAGAACTATTTCCCTAATTTCTATGTTTATAACACGTTATCAACACGTAACCCTAACCGACTGAGCAAAAAAAAATTACCGCTAGAAATCCTAATTAGTCTCACCTCCGTTTTCATGCCTTTCGTTTACCGCTAGAAACCCTAATATGTATCCCTATATATAAGTTATTTTTTTTTGACAACAATGTAGAAGATCAGCTCAAATGAGCCAATTAGTAGGAAAGACGTATACATAGGTAATTTGTTGCGACTCGATTCTAGCACGACGCGCCAGCTTGTCCGCATTACCATTTTGTGATCGAGGGATGAAAACTAAAGGAAAAGAGAGGAATTCTTCTCTATCCATTTCAATCTCGTCCAAATAACATAAGTCAATAATTTCAATAAAATGAATTTTAGTAGCTTAAAGATGTATATGATTATTAATATGAGGGTTAGAATATATGTGATAGAATTTGAAATTTAGTAAATATGTGAGAAGATTCACTAAAAATACATTTATTAGTTGTTTTAAGTATAATTGTTTTAGTTATTATAACTATAAATATATCATAGGAATTTCAATGTAATCAAATTAATATGAGATTTACAAAATATGTGACAAATATGAAATTTAATAAAATATGTGAGAAGGTTCATAAATAAATACATTTATCATTTTTTCAAATATAAATTGTTAATGTAACTAATAATATCTGATAGGAATTTCAATCAAAACAATTATATATCTGTTATAATAAATAAATAAAGGAAAAAAGAAATAAAAGAGAAAATCATTATTTTAGAAAATATGCTACACAAATTAAAGAATAAGTAAACATTTTATAATATATAATATCAAATTATATTTTGTCTTAACTATAAATATAAATAAAATAATGTATAAAGTTCATTGAAAAAAACACACTAAAAATATCAAAGATAAATGATCGATATTGCAAGAAGAGAGTGCCAAATAGCAACTTCTTATAGCCTGTCAAAAGAGAACCTTACTAAAATGTCAATATATATCAAAAAAGAAATTACTATAATGTCAAGATATTTCAAAAAAGACATTGCAAAAATGTCAAGGTATTTTTTTGGATATTTTTATATGTATATAATTTTGAGATAACATATGTCATATAAAGTAAATATATTTAAGATAATGTATATCATATAAAATAAATTGAAAAAAATACACTAAAAATATTAAAGAGAAAATGACCCATATTGCAAGAAAAGAATGCCAAGTAGCAACTTATTATATTCTGTCAAAAAAGAATCTTACTAAAATGTCAAGATATATCAAAAAATATTACTAAAATGTTAAAATATTTAAAAAAAAGAACCTTACTAAAATGACAGATATTGCAAGAAAACAGTACTTAATAACAAGTTCTTACAGCTTGTCAAAAGGAAACTTTATATTATTATATAAGAAGATTATCTCATTACAGGTGCTAACAAATTAAAATATTTGCATTACACACGTTGGAGCAGCCGTTTTTCTTGTATTTTTTTTTACACTGAGTCGATTACCATGATGCTCGTTACAGTATTCTTAACAGTGGTTGTATCAATTCTCACAATCCTTGTCTCGACTTGTCAAACCGGTTATGGTACCTTCGTACCGCCTAAAATCCCTGCTTCGCGTGATGTTTTCTCGTTGGCAAAAGTGGTTAACTTAGCCGGAGCCTCCGGTCCGGAGAGTATAGCTTTCGATCCAGCAGGGGAAGGTCCATACGTTGGTGTCGCCGACGGTCGAGTATTGAAATGGCGCGGTAAATCACTTGGATGGACAGATTTCGCTTACACATCGGCTAATAGGTACATTTTCAAATTTTAAAATTCGACAACTTTCTATGAGTGATTCTGAATTTAGCCCTAGAATTTGGTTTCTGGTTGAAGTGAAGTGATTGCTTAGTGTTTTGTCAAAAAATTTGTCTTTCTGTCTGAATTTGATGAGAGGTAATATAACTTTAGGATATTTAGTGAGATGCGTATATGTTTCAGCATTTTTGTAAGGAAAAACAAAAATAGTTATTGAACATTTTGGACAAATATAAATACAAAAGTCTACAAGTAAAAATGTGATAAACATATGTTATTGAATACTATATGAAAAGCGTAACTATTGCATACTTCATAATTCATATACACTGCCTAATTTCTGATAATGAAACTAAGGGAATTTTTTTTTAGATACACAAATTAAATTAGAATGGAAAACAAATTCTTCCGAAAAAATTCGTAATTTAAACTAAAAGAAAATCGTTAATATTTTAAAGATATGTGTTTGCAATTTTGTTTCTTAAACTTTTCTAACATAAAAGGAAACGTGAGGATTCACAAAAAGTGTTTAATGGCATAGTTAAGTACATAACAACAGTTTTATTTTAAAATTTCCCTTTTAAATATATAGTAAATACATTTTCATAGGTGATAAACTTTATTTTCAAAAATATATAGTAGATACATACTCATCTGTTACAACTTGTGAAAATTGGTTACTAGGCAGTTCTGTGTTCGCCCTTTTGCACCATTGTTGGAGCCTGTGTGTGGGAGGCCATTAGGATTGCGGTTCCATAAGAAAACCGGAGATCTCTACATAGCGGATGCTTACTTTGGCCTTCTTATCGTTGGTCCTGCTGGTGGTTTAGCCAAACCTTTGGTTACAGAAGCTGAGGGGCAACCGTTTCGTTTCACTAATGATTTGGACATTGATGATCAAAATGATGTGATTTACTTCACAGATGCTAGTTCCAAATTCCAGAGATGGTAATATGAAGTAGAAACACCCTAAAATTTTCATCTTTCTTATTATCCATGTTTTCAAAAGTGTGAACTTCTTACATTGATGCTTATATCATGTTTATCCTTTTCTCTTTGTGATGATAATTTAACTCCAAAGTGTATTCATGGTCAGGGAATACATCGGTTCTTTTTTGACCGGTGATAAAACTGGACGGTTTATGAAGTATGATAGATCAAGCAAGAAAGCTACGGTCTTATTACATGGCTTATCATTTGCAAACGGTGTTGCACTAAGCAAAGACCAGTCTTTCGTATTGGTAGCCGAAACTACAAATTGCAAAATCCTAAGGCTTTGGCTCTCCGGTCCAAAAGCAGGGACCCAAGATGTGTTTGTTGTGCTTCCGGGTTACCCTGACAACATCAGAAGGAACTCGAAAGGAGAATTCTGGGTCGCTTTAAACTCTCTGTTCAATGAAGAAATACGTTATACTAAAGCCGTGAAGTTGAGTGAATCAGGAAAAATTTTGGAGGTGCTTGGGGATAAAGCAAAGAGATTACGGTTTATAAGTGATGTTGAAGAGAAAGATGGCAAGCTTTGGATTGGTTCTAGTGTCGCGCCATTTGTTGGTGTTTATGATTTGTAGTTTTGTACGTTGCTCAGACCTAATTGTCTTTGCATTGTTATAAGTGATGTAATACTTTTATCTCTTCAATGGAACCACAAGCTTGCAATGAATAAAATCAAAAGGAATATTGTTGGATAGTTTGAATCTATCTAACATGCTGGATGATTGAAACCATACTCAAATATTATTGGACTGTGTGAATCAATCCAACATGCTGGATGGTTTAAACCGTAAACAAGTATTGTTGGATGGTTTGAATCTATCCAATATATTAGATGACTTAAACCGTACACAAATATAGCTGGACGGTTTGAATCTATTTAACATGCTGGATGATTTAAACCGTATAACTTATTAAGTGTAACATCCGCGAACCGAAATCCCGGTTTAGGGGTTGCATCGGTCGATGCACTATGTGTATCGGTTGATGCATGTCCGGTTTTCTCGGTCGAGTTTTAAGTTAAATGCTGCGTTTTAGGTAAAGGGAAAACCCTTAAACTCGAGTTTTGTCTCATTAGGCGTGTTTAGCTGCTTTTGAGAGAAACGAGAGAGAGAGAGAGAAGAGTTTTTGGTGTTCTTGAGGGTTCTTGGGAGATTTTTGGAGTTTGAGGCTGTTCCTATAGAGATCTGTAGCTGGGATCGTTGTAGGAGCTTCTTAGGAGCGTTTTCTTCCTGTGTTTGGGTCGGATTTCTTTGGTGGCATAGGTAATGCATGACCATGGCTTATCTAAGCTGGAGATTTCTCTGATTTGCTTGTTGTGTGTTGTTAGGCTTGTTAGAACGTTATCTGGGACATTGGGAGGATTTCTTGTGGCTTGGGATCGAGTCTTGTGGTTGCAGGAGCGAAGATCCGGCGAGAAGCTTCGGAGAAAACGATGCTCGGCATGTGCGTCGGTCGATGCAAGTGCGATGACGGCGCATGAAACCTTACGGTTTTCGTGCTATGTCGAGCATGCGTCGGTCGATGCAATAGGGAGTATCGGTCGATGTAAGTGACCCTTGCATCGGTCGATGCATACCCCAACTGGTGTCGGTCGACGCAACCCCAACTGGTGTCAGTCGATGCATGTTTGGTATCGGTCGATGCAGAGTCCTGGTTTATTATTGTTGATCGTTGATTGTTGGTTGATGGTTAGAGATGTCTCTATTGCTTGTGTGTATAGCCCAGTAGATGGAAGGATTGCCTTACTGAGAGTTTGTAAAATATGCATGCATTGCAATTTGTGTTTGTGGTGCAGGGAAAGGCAAAGTGGGATCGTGGAATCAAGGCAATGAAGAGGATGATGTTCTAGGGACTCGATTGGTTGTTGTGTGGCATTTCTAAGTTGCTAGAGTTGGGTTATTAGAAACATTGCTAGGTTGTTGGTTTGGTGTTTCCTGTTGTTTGGTATTTGGATAATGTTTACGTTATGATATTGGTTTATTATTGGATATTTATTGGATATTGGTATTGGTTATTTCCGCTGTTGGTTGTGATTGTGGTTAGTTGGCTAGTGGATATGAGACCACTAGTTGTATTTAATTTATTATTATTATTATTATTTATTATTATTTTTTTTTTTTTTAAAAACGGGTCGGGTCGTTTCTGTTTGGTATCGGAGCCCTTACGGTTCTAGGTTTGGGTTCACTAGGTATCTGTTGTGATGTTTGGGATTGCATTTTTGGATTGATTATGTGATTTAGTCAATTGTGTGTGACATGAAGTCCTAGAACATCCTCTTAGAGCCTACAATGTGATTCCATGGTGAGTTTATGTTTTAATTGCGTGCTTAGCCTTCTGTTCATGGTAGTGCAGATGGTTAGAGAGGATGTTGTTGCAGGTCGTGGTCGTGCTCGTGGACGCGGACGTATTCGGGGTAAGGGCAGAGTTCCAGTTGTTAGCGAGAATGCAGACCAGAGTGTGACAGCAGAGGGTGTTGGCGAGTCGCAGGGTGTCCAGGGGGATTCCATGAGTGTGGCCGGAGGGGTGGTGTTGATGCTCCAGTAGCCGGTGATATTAGGTCCCCAAGTGTGGGAGTCCCAGTGGGTGGAGTCTCGAGTGTCGACCTTGCGGGTTTGCTGACACAGTTGTTAGCGCGGTTACCGGCTGTGGTACCGGCTCAGGAACCAGTAGTGCCGCCAGTGGCGGCGGGGGTGCAGCAGCCAGTGGCTGCAGATGTAGGGATTCATTCTCGTTATGTGAGCATGCATGCTGAGAGAGATGAGCCGTATTGGTACCAAGCGGTTTTCGGGAGGTACTGATCCTACTGTTGCAGATGCGTGGAGGACGAGTGTAGAAGGTAACTTCCATACTCTAAGATGTCTTGAAGAGTTTTGGGTGGACATTGGGGTCCACCATTTCACTGGTGATGCTCAATTGTGGTGGAGTGTTGTGGCTGCTAGGACAGCGCAGAGGGAGATGTCTTGGGCTGAATTCGTCTTGGAGTTCAACCGCAAGTATTTTCATAGAGAGGCACTAGATAGGTTGGAGGTGCAGTTTCTTTAGCTAGCTCAGGGGACTCAGTTAGTGCGGGAGCTTGACTTGGAGTTCAGTCGACTTCTGAGGTATGGGGGTCGGGATATGGAGTCTGAGGAGGCTCAGATCAGGAGGTTTTTGAGGGCCCTACGTGATTATTTGAGGTTTCACTGTAGAGGGCGGAATTATGCTACGCGTGCAGAGCTGATTGAGACTGCAGCAAGGATCGAGAAGGATATCCGGGCTTAGTCAGCGGCGGCTAGCCCAGTAGTTCAGCCTAGTAAGGCTCAGCATCAGGGAGGTTCTAGCAAGGGCGGTAAGCCTGCGCAGGGAACCAAGAGGAGATGGGAGGCTATGCAGAGGTCGGGTGGTCCGAGTTGCTTCGGGTGTGGGGGCAAGGATCACAAGATTGCTAGCTGTCCCAAGAGGAGTGCTCCGATGGCAGCAGCTCGTGTATGCTATCATTGCAGGGAGCCAGGGCACATCAGGCCCTTGTGTCCCAAGTTGCAGTCGGTAGCAGTGGAAGCAATGCAGCAGGTGCAGCCGGGAGGACAGCAGGTGGCACGGATTGAGAAGGCACCACAGGTTTACACGACTGCAGAGACTGGTGGAACCAGTGCCATGGCGATCACAGGTATAATTTCTGGTACTCTTTCTTTGTGAATTCTTAGTAAGTTCAGATTTTATGTTGTCGTGTGATAAAGTGTTTGGTTCTCAACACATGAGGTTTGTGTAGAGACCTTGTTGGTGGGCGGGTTTAAGTCCCATGTTATGTTTGATTCTGGAGCTACTCATAGCTTCATTATCCTGAGAGATCTCGGAGAACATGCAGGAGTTGTCAGAGTTGTTGGAGGCAAGTTTTTGAGAGTTATTCTTCGAGCGAGGGGTATCGATATTCAGATCGCGGGAGAGTCTTGGGCTGCAGATTTGCTTATCAGCCCAGTGGAGCTGTATGACGTTATCTTGGGGATGGAGTGGTTGCATCGGCATATGGTTCATCTGGATTGTCATCGGGGTAGAGTGGAGTTTGAGCGCTCAGGAGGGAAGTTGGTTTTTCAGGGGATTAGACCGACTTCGGGGAGTCTCGTGATCTTGGCCATTCAGGCTGGGAAGATGATCGAGAAGGGCCGTGAGGCTTATTTGGTTACTATATCTATGCTAGAGTTAGTGGGGAAGTCTAAAGTTAATGGTATTCAGGTTGTGGAGGAGTTTGAGGATTTGTTCCAGTCACTGCATGGATTACCACCTTCTCGGTCTGATCCTTTTACGATTGAACTGGAACCAGGGATGACACCGTTATCCAAGGCTCCTTACAGGATGGCTCCAGCAGAGATGGCAGAGCTGAATAAGGGGCTAGAGGATTTGTTGAACAAGGGATTCATACGTCCTAGTGTATCACCTTGGGGAGCGCCGATGTTATTCGTTAAGAAGAAGGATGGGAGTTTCCGCTTGTGTATTGATTACAAGGGTCTCAACTGGGTCACTATGAAGAACAAGTGCCCTCTTCCTAGGATTGATGAGTTGTTGGATCAGTTGAGAGGTGCTATTTGGTTCTCCAAGATAGATCTGGCGTCGGGTTATCATCATATTCCGATAGATGAGGCAGATGTGAGGAAGACTGCTTTCAGGACGAGGTATAAGCATTTTGAGTTTGTGGTGATGCCGTTTGGGTTGACTAACTACACCAGCAGCGTTTATGAGATTGATGAACACCGTGTTTCAGGAGTTTCTCGACATGTTTGTCATCATTTTCATCGACGACATCCTGGTTTACTCTAAGAGTCCTGAAGAGCATGCAATGCATTTGAGAGTCGTTCTGGAGAAGCTGCGTGAGCAGAAGTTGTTTGCTAAGTTGAGCAAGTGTAGTTTCTGGCAGCGGGAGATGGGTTTTCTGGGTCACATTGTGTCTGCAGATGTGGTTTCGGTAAATCCGAAGAAGATTCAGGCTATCAGAGATTGGCCTAGACCGCAGAGTGCCACATAGATCATGAGTTTCCTTGGTCTGTCAGGTTACTACAGGAGGTTTGTGCAGGGATTTGCGAGCAGAACACGACCATTGACTAAGTTAACAGAGAAGGATGTTCCTTTTGTTTGGTCACAGGAGTGTGAGGAAGGCTTTGCAAGCCTCAAGGAGATGTTGAATACTACTCCAGTGTTAGCTTTGCCATAGCAGGGAGAACCCTATGTGGTTTATACAGATGCATCCAGAGTTGGTTTGGGGTGTGTGTTGATGCAGCATGGGAAGGTGATTGCCTATACTTCACGGTAGTTGCGGAAGCATGAGGACAACTATCCTACTCATAACTTGGAGATGGGTACTATAGTTTTTGCCATAAAGATTTGGAGATCTTATCTTTATGGTGCAAAGGTACAGGTGTTTACAGATCATAAGAGCATGAAATATATTTTCACTCAGCCTGAGCTGAATTTAAGGCAGAGGCGGTGGATGGAGCTGGTGGCGGATTATGATTTGGAGATAGCCTATCACCCTGGTAAGGCTAACTTGGTTGCTGATGCTTTGAGTCGGAAGCGGGCGGCTTCGGCTCAGGAGCAGGATATGGAGTCTCTGGTAGGAGAGATCAGTGCGTTGAGTCTGTGTGCTGTGTCACATGAGCCGTTGGATTTGGTGGCAGCTGATAGAGCAGATCTGTTGAGCAGAGTACGGTTGGCTCAGGAGAAGGATTTGGGGCTGGTGAATGCCTCAAAGGATGTGGATTCATAGTATCAGGTTTCAGCTAATGGTAATTTTTTGGTGCATGGGCGGATTTTTGGTGCATGTAGGATTTGCTGAGGATGTGTGTGTTGGATTGGGGTGGCCTATGTGTAGGTCACTTGAGCTTGGTTGAGTTTTCTTACAACAACAGTTACCAGGCGAGTATTAGGATGGCTCCTTATGAGGCTTTGTATGGGAGGTCGTGTCGTACACCGTTACACTAGATTCAGGTGGGGAAGAGGAGCATGTACGGGGCAGATTTTGTTTAGGAGACCTCGGAGAAGATTCTGGTTCTCAAGCTGAACATGAAAGAAGCTCAGGATCGACAGAGGAGTTATGCCGATAGGAGGAGGAGAGATCTTGAGTTTCAGGTTGGAGATAGAGTGTACCTCAAGATGGCCATGTTGCGGGGTCCGAACAGGTCATTGACTGAGACTAAGTTAAGTACGAGGTATATGGGTCCGTTCAGAGTGATTGAGCGAGTTGGACCAGTGACATATAGACTGGAGTTACCTGAGGTTATGCGAGCATTCCATAAGATTTTCCATGTGTCTATGTTGCGGAAGTGTCTCCGTGAGGATGATTGGTTTTTGGCTAAGATTCTTAAGGATCTTCAGCCTAACATGACTTTGGAGGCGAGACCAGTGATGGTGCTCGAGAGGAGGATCAAGGAACTTCGGAAGAAAATTCCTTTGATGAGAGTCCTTTGGGACTGTGATAGTGTTGAGGAGCAGAGTTGGGAAACAGAGGCGAGGATAAAGGCAAGGTTCAAAAAGTGGTTCGAGAAGTAGGTCGCGACTTGAACTTGGCTAGCCTGGTCCCAGTTGTAGTTCGTGGCTGGATCGAGAATGGAGTATTCCAGCCCATCTCTCTTGTTTACTTGGTCGCTTAGGGGTGGCTGGTTGTGCGACTAAGTAATGAGATGAGGTGGTGCTCGGGATACGAAATTTCCGTGAGGCGGTGTTTGAGGGAAGGTTTCCTGAAATAGAAATTTATATAAGTGGAAAGTTCCCAGAAGTGGAAAGTGCTAAAAATAGAATGTTTCATGTGAGTTAGAATTTGTCCATTTTTAGTGGCCGAGAGCCTTGGAGGGGCTTGTGTGGCCTTAGTGGCAGACTTTTGAGTCATTGCGCCCGTGTGTGGCGGTCTCTTGAGACATTGTGTGGCCTTTGTGGCGGGTTGTTTAGCCAATTGTGTGGCCTTTGTGGCGGACTATTTAGCCAGAGTGCCTGTTTAGGCGGTCCTTTGGGACAGTTGGTCTTTGTGACGGTCTTTTGGGACAGATGGTCTTTGTGACGGTCCTTCAGGACAGATGGTCGGTCCTTTGGGACAAGTGGTCTTTGTGACAGTCCTTCGGGACAAGTGGCCTTTGTGGCGGTCCTGTTTAGGACATTTGTTTGATCTTGGTGGCGGTCCTGTTTAGGATATTTATTTGGCCTTGGTTGCGGTCATGTTTAGGACATTTATTTGGCCTTTGTGGCGGCCCATGAGGCAGTGAGATGTTCCTTGTGTGGTCATGAGAGAATATGTGGTTGGTAGGACATTGTGTTGTCTTACGCGAGCCACGGGAAGGAAACCTAGTTAGGGATAGGACTTAGACGTGTTCAGAATTGCTTGCTCACGACTCTTGGGGGACTTCGGTTCTCCTAGTACCGCCATACTCTAAGACTTTGTGGATTGGGAGTATGATTGGTATATCGACTTTGGATGACGATCCAGGGGCGCACTGTAGGGTGGCAACCCGAGAGACAATTGTTGGACTTCCCTATATTATGGCATGCAGGCTTCAGCCTGATGAGTATCCAATATTATGGCATGCAGGCTTTGGTCTGATGAGGAGCCAATAAAAACTCAAGGTTTAGGCCTGTGAGTAAAGGAAGGTCCAAAAGTCGAGAGCAAATAATGCCTGGAACGTGAGTCTATCGCCTAGAGGTGACCTTTCATAGATCGGTCGGAGGTGTGCAGGCCGTGGAAACGGTGGCACAGGAGTCCTTGGCTGATGGATGTTCGAGATTCGAGGACGAATCTATGTTGGTGGGGGAGAATTGTAACATCTATGAACCAAAATCCCAGTTTAGGGATTGCATCAGTCACTATGTGCATCGGTCGATGCATGTTTGGTTTTCTCGGTCGAGTTTTAAGTTAAACGTTGCGTTTTGGGTAAAGGGAAAACCCTTAAACTCGAGTTTTGTCTCATTAGGCGTGTTTAGGTGCTTTTGAGAGAAACCAGAGAGAGAGAGAAGAGTTTTTGGTGTTCTTGAAGGTTCTTGGGAGATTCTTGGAGTTTGAGGCTGTTCCTTTAGAGATCTGTTGCTGGGATCGTTATAGGAGCTTCCTAGGAGCGTTTTCTTCATGTGTTTGGGTCGGATTTCTTTTGTGGCAAAGGTAAGTGCATGACCATGGCTTATCTAAGCTGGAGATTTCTCTGATCTGCTTGTTGTGTGTTGTTAGGCTTGTTAGAACGTTATTTGGGACATTGGGAGGCTTTCTTTTGGCTTGGGATCAAGTCTTGTGGTTGCAGGAGGGAAGATCCGGCGAGAAGCTTCGGGGAGAACGATGCTCGGCATGTGCATCGGTTGATGCACTTTGTGCGTCGGTCAATGCAAGTGCGAGGACGGCGCATGAAACCTTAGGGTTTTTGTGCTATGTCGAGCATGCGTCGGTCGATGCAATGGGGAGTATTGGTCAACACAAGTGACCCTTGCATCGGTCGACGCAACCCCAACTGGTATCGGTCGATGCATGTTTGGTATCGGTCGATGCAGAGTCCTGGTTTGTTATTGTTGATCTTTGATTGTTGGTTGATGGTTAGAGATGTCTCTATTGCTTGTGTGTATAGCCCAGTAGATGGAAGAATTGCCTTACTGAGTGTTTATAAAATACTCATGCACTGCAATTTGTGTTTGTGGTGTAGGTAAAGGCAAAGTGTGATCGTGGAATCAAGGCAATGAAGAGGAGGATGTTCTAGGGGCTCGATTGGTTGTTGTCTGGCATTGCTAGGTTGCTAGAGTTGGGTCATTAGAAACATTGCTAGGTTGCTGGTTTGGTGTTTCCTGTTGTTTGGTATTTGGATAATGTTTACGTTATGATATTGGTTTATTATTGGATATTTGTTGGATATTGGTATTGGTTATTTCTGCTGTTGGTTGTGATTGTGGTTAGTTGGCTAGTGGATATGGGACCACTAGTTATAGTTAATTTATTATTAATATTCTTATTATTTACTATTTATTTATTTAAAAAAACCGGGTCGGGTCGTTTCATTACGTGTACCGATGTAATAATCCGTACATACATTTTAATCCGTACAACTCATTTAGTATACAGTTATTGTAACATTCTGTTTTCCTAATTTTAGAAATTGGCCGGTTTGATTTAAATTCTCCCGGTTTAAAATCGGTTTTGAAAAACCCTAAGAGGGTGTTGATAAGCTTTATGACGCCTCCTTATCTTTTGTGAGTGTCGACACTGGTTTCTCAGAGAAAGAGAGAGAGAGCTCTTGGTCGATTGTGAAAGATAAGGAGAAAGAGATCAACAAAGCTTTGTGTTAGAGAGCAGAATAGTTAGGGTTTGGAAGGAAATAGTTTCGACGTATCAAATTGTACTCAAAGTTTCGTGGGGCGTTTTTTCTCAGTCACGGATTAAGACCAGTGGGTGTTTCAGGATCGATTGCGGTGTCATCTGAGATCGGATCGTGCTGAAATTTTGTGGGAAGCTTCTGGACGTCTAGACCTAGCTTTGAACCAGAGAGATTTGATAGTTAACGGTTGGCTTTTATTTTAGGGTTTCGTCTTTGAGACTGTTCTTTTATGATATTTCTGTTCAGTTTTGCTATAAAGTCGTTTTTGGTTTTGTGGTTTGTTGTAGGGCGTTTCTGGGCTGTTGCAGACGTTAGGAGAGTCTCAACTGGTTATATTTGTTGTTATAATCAGTTTAATAAGGTGAGTGCATGACCATGAGCTTATCTGAGCGATTGGGTTATATGACTTGTTTTGTGTGATGATATGTAGGTGTGGTGAATGTGTTATTGGGTGACCTGTTCAATGAATGGTTTGTTTTGTTTAGTTTGTGGTTGTACTCCTGATTTGCTTGTGTGTATAGCTCGTAGATTGGAGGATCGTTTCATTTGGTATTTCTGGTAATACTCACACATCTCATTGTGTTTGTGGTGCAGGTAATGAATGTGTAGCGTGGAATTATGGCGAACAATCTAATCTATATTATCAGTCTGAAAAGTTTATATGATAATGAAATTTGAAAAATTAATAAATTTCTTAAATAAAAATAAGTATGTAATATTGCTAATAGGCTCAAGAGGGTGCTCTCTGCTTTCATCTCCCCCACCAAGTCTTCTTTCGTTAATGACCGGTTACTGATGGAGAATGTTTTGTTAGCCTCAGAATTAGTCAAAGATTTTCACAAAGAAACGATCTCTGCTCGTAGTGCAATAAAGATTGATATCTCAAAAGCTTTTGACTCTGTCCAATGACCATTCCTCCTCAACACTCTCTCGCTTTAAATTTCCCCTCGAGATTCATTAAGTGCATTGAACTCTGCATCACCACGGCATCCTTCTCAGTGCAAGTAAACGGGGAGCAGGTTTGTTTTGTAGTCAAAGGGGTTTGCGACAAGGTTGTTCACTATCTCCTTATGTGTTCGTCATCTATATGCAAGTTTTTTCCACTATGCTTGATAAGGCTGCACGGGAACAAAAGATTGGTTACCATCCAAGATGTCAAAACCTGCAGCTCACACACCTGTGTTTTGCAGATGATTTATTGGTCTTCACAGATGGGAATCAATGATCAATAGAGGGCATTCTACAAATATTTGAGCAATTTGCAGAATTCTCCGGACTCACAAGTAGCCTTGAAAAGTCCAATTTATATATGGCAGGGGCTAAAGAAACTGAGAAGGCTTTAATTCTTCAAAATTTTCCGTTTGCGTCTGGCTCTTTGCCAGTTCGCTACCTTGGTCTGCCATTGCTAACTAAACGAATGACAACAAATGACTACACTCAATTTATAGAGCGCATTAGAGACATGATTGGCTGTTGGAAAGATCGACATCTTTCCTTTGCAGAGCGTTTGCAACTTATTAGCTCAGTGCTTCACAGTCTTACCAACTTTTGGATGTATGTGTTTCGTCTGCCAAGTGCTTTATCAAAGAAATTGATAGTTTGTGTTCAGCTTTGCTGTGGTCAGAGACATAGTTGAATACCAAAAAAGCAAAAGTGTCATGGTCGGATATTTGCCAGCCGAAGGATGAAGGTGGATTGGGTCTTTGATCGTTAAAAGCTGCAAACAAGGTCTGTTGCCTAAAACTTATTTGGCGCCTTCTGTCTTCAAACTTTTTGTGGGCACAATTTTAGAGACTATATCAACTCCACAAGGGTTCCTTTTTGTCGCTCAGTGGACACACCACATTAGGCTCTTGGATGTGGAAAAAGTTACTAAAATATTGTAACCTTGCTTTGAGCTTTGTGAAATATGAGATCCGAAATGGGCAGAACATCTTTTGGCACGATCACTGGTCCCCATTGGGGCCATTGATAGCGGTTACAGAGCAACGAGAATGTGTTAATATGGGGATTGGTATCCACGAAACGTTGGAACAAGTGATCTCTTCACACCACAGAAGTCGATATCGTGTTGACCATCTTAACCAATTAGAAACCCTTATTGATGAGATACAGTCTAAGGAACTAGCTGAAACAGAGGATGTGGTTATTTGGAAAGGGAACGGAGATTGCTATAGGGGTTTCTTCAAAACAAAAGAAGAATGGCAGGCAACTAGGGTGCATCTTCCCCGGCAGGAATTGTCTCAAGGTATATGGTTTACCCATGCCACACCAAAACTTTCTTTCCTTACTTGGCTTGCCATGAGAGACAGACTAAACACGGGTGACCGGTTGCTGATTTGGAATGTAGGGGATCCCATATCCTGTGCCTTTTGTAAAGTGCCATTGGAAATCAGAAATCATTTTTTTGTTCCATGTCCATACTCGAGCAAAGTGTGGTCGGAGCTTGCTTCCAAACTCCTCGCTGGTAACTTCTCTACCGACTGGGCGGTTATTCTCAACCTACTCCTGGCTGGTAACTTTCTTTTTGTCGCTCAGTGGACACACCACATTAGGCTCTTGGATGTGGAAAAAGTTACTAAAATATCGTCACCTTGCTTTGAGCTTTGTGAAATATGAGATCCGAAATGGGCAGAACATCTCCTTTTGGCACGACCAATGGTCCCCATTCAGGCTATTGATAGTGGTTACATAGCAACGAGGATGTGTTAATATGGGGATTGGTATCCACGAAACGTTGGCACAAGTGATCTCTTCCTTGCTTGGCTTGCCATGAGAGACAGACTAACCACGGGTGACCGATTGCTTATTTGGAATGTAGGGGCTCCCATATCCTATGTCTTTTGTAAAGTGCCATTGGAAACCAGAAATCATTTGTTTTTTGCATGTCCATACTCGAGCGAAGTGTGGTCGGGGCTTGCTTCCAAACTCCTCGCTGGTAACTTCTCTACCGACTGGGCGGTTATTCTCAACTTACTCACTAATAGGCTCGTAAGCAAGGTTTGATTATTCCTACTACGATATACTTTCCAGCTCCTTGTTTATTCTATAATGGCAAGAACGAAATGGTAGAAGGTGTGGGGAACTTCACACAACATCGGCTCAGCTACTCAAAAGACTAGATAAAGATGTTCACAACTGATTAACCTCTCTATGAGAGCAAGGTGATAATCGCTATGAGGATTGTATGGTGGTTTGGTTCACAACAGACTACGGATATCATTTAATTTCTATTGTGATGTAAAAACGTTATACTTTTTCGAATAAATTTTACATTTTATTAAAAATATATATCTATATATATGACAAATCCCTACTCTTAAGTTGGTTGTTGGATATGAGTTAGATCTAAGTTAATTACGATAATAATGAATGAAATTTATTAAACAGACTTTTAAAAAGTCGACAAATTGAGACTATCCTAATTAAACTCTGACTAGAAGTCAACAAAGTCGAACTACCTCGTTTCTGGTTTGGCCCAAAAAAAATCAACGGTGATTTGGTGATTTAGTACTTTTAAAGATTTAATAAGAATTATAGTATATTCACTACTTGTAATATGAGAAATAGTCACATTTTACCGTGTGTGTAATAAGGAGTCTGTGAGATAGATTTTTTTTTTTTTAAACCTTTCATGTCTCCACTATTTATCTATCTCTATGGGGCTCGGTGTCAATTTTATCTCTCATAGCTCTCTCTCTCTCTATATAAATATTTTATTTTATTTATTATGTTCTTATCACCTCTTCTCTTTCCTAATTATTCAAATATTTATTAAAACAAAAAACTTTTCACATACAAAAAATCTGTTTTATTCTCTATAATTTAATATGCATTTTGTTTTATTATTTTAAATATATGTTATATCACAATTGATGTATATGATTGTTATGGACACATTTATTGTTAGATGCTTTTTGATCCGTACACGTTTATTAATGGATTGTTTTGATTTGTACACATTTATGGCTGGATCGTTTTAATTATACAGGTTTTTTGTTGGAATTGATATATAATAAATGTTTTAGATACCTTTTAATCAAGTTAGTGTTTAAAACCATCCACCAATAAACGTGTACAGATCAAAACAATCTCATAATAAACGTATATGAATTAAAACTATCCAACAATATACGTGTACAGATTAAAAATCATTCAACAATAAATGTGTATAGAACAATCATATACAGCAGTTGTGATATAAAATATATTTAAAAATCACTTAAACAAAATGCATATCAAATTATAAAGAAAAAAACATAGATTTTTTTTATATGTGAAAATATAGAAAAACATTATATTACTAAATACTTGAATAAGTAAATAAGAGAAGATATATGTTTGTTTACTCATAGTGGCAGACGCACACTGACTCTTATGGGTGCAATTGACACCAATAAAATTTAAAAATTATTCTACCACCAATATTTTAAATATATACCAGTTTGAACCAACCCAAATGTGAGTTTGAATCCATTTTGAACTCATCAAACAATTTTCCTAGATCCACCACTGTTTACTCATGTATCGACGCCGTTTTGCTACACACGTAGAGATTGAGTCAGCATTTCTAACGGTTGACTTAAATCTGTTAACGTGGACATAGTAATTGGCTCAATTTTGTGAGTACAGGTATGAAATTTGAAATGTATTGGGGTACATGTCTAAATTAGCACTCCTTGTTTGTACAAGAAGGAATTCACACTTGGGGGGTGTACGAGTATAAAATGACCCTTTTCCCCATCTTCCTCATCCTCCAAACCTTATCTGACACTTTCAGCAATCCATCATTAATTTGAAGTAGTTCTTTATATCTCATGATTAAAATCCATAATTTAAATTAGAATAATCGAATCATAATGAATCACCTAAGTAATCCTTCAAAATTTCTTATAGAGTGAGTGCCCCCAGTAAACTTGAGCTAGTTGTTTATATAATATTAGTTTGCAGTATATACTAGAGGAAAAATTACAGTCGCAGTAGCAGTAGCAGTTGCTTGGGATTATTAAACAAAATATGCCATAAACGCAATATACAAGTTTCAGTTCCTAGTTTCCTATGATAACATTTTTGGGCTTAATAACTTGGGCCGAGATTTTGCTAATTGTTGCGCAAGATGCGAGCAGTTTCAGAACAAAAGGAACTGAGATATTTTTACTCTTTTTTTCTTTCAGTAGAGAGACACTAGAGAGAGAGAGAGAGAGCTTGAACACACGAAGAAACAACCATGGCGGGAATC
Source organism: Camelina sativa (assembly GCF_030686135.1). Lineage (NCBI taxonomy): Eukaryota > Viridiplantae > Streptophyta > Magnoliopsida > Brassicales > Brassicaceae > Camelina > Camelina sativa. The sequence continues at coordinate 5,434,287 of NC_141885.1, forward strand.
GATACGCAGAAGCAGTTTCTCTCTCTGATCCGCGATTTCACCTCTGAACGATCTCGTGGAGGTTAGATCTTCATTCATTTTTTTTTTTGTACATATCGTTCTCTGGAGATTTCGCGATGAAGTAGAAGAAGAAATTTGAAACAAAATCGAACAGATTCTGGAGAAGATTGATTTGCGTTTTTGAGTTGTAGGCGATTTTATGCGATTTCGATTCTGAATTTGTTTGGTGATTCTTTTTCTGGTTAAGAGCAAAGAGTTGTTGGATTGAAGAAACGGATCGAGGTTTTACAATCGGAAGTTGAAGCAGCGAATTCAGAAGTTGAGCATGCGAAGCGTATCAAAGAAGTCTCGGAAGAGGAGCTTAACGGATACGAAGTTGAATTGTCTTTGAACGATGCTACGATTCAATCTCTGGAGGTTTTGATTTAACCTGATTTTTTTTGTGATGATTAAGAACTTTTGATGTATAATGAGATTGAAACTGTATTATTTTTTGTTTATCCTCAGGCAAGGATTGGTCTTCTTCAGGATGAAGTTTCTACTATTGGGAGTGAGATTGATGCTCTTAAGGTCTGGGCTACACATTGTTTATCTGAGTTTTAGTCCTTGTTTGGTTAATTTCTTTGTTTAATATTCTGGAATTTTTTGTGGGGTGACTTGATTGTTTGGGAAATAAAGAACAAGGAAGGATTACTCAGGTGATTCTGATCTTTCTAACATCTTCATAAGTTCAAGTTTTTTGACATATAACTTTTGTTTTGTTTGGTGATTGTTTAATTCTCTTTGTGATATACAGAGATCAGTTTATAAGCCAAATGGAAGAGCTGAACAAGGAAATAAGGTTAATTTTGATTGTCTGTGTTTTTAATGTTTCTGCTGATGAATACATCGAACTTGCTTGGTTGGGTAATAGGGAGTTCCAGAGAACAGTAGAATCAAGTTTGAGCAATGATGATAGTACTGGCGTAACAGCAAGTGAGTAGCTAAAGTTTACAGTTTACTCTTCTTGTCTGATTTTTCAATGTTTATTAAGAGATAATGGCTTCCGGACATGTTTCATAATAGCTTTTGAGGATGGTCACGGAGCTGATTCAGAAGCTATAAAGAAGATGCTATCTGATGTAAATTCTCAATTAGCAAAAGAGGAAGACGGATACCTGGCTGAGCAGAAGATACAACAACAGGTAATAGACCATGACCAAGATGCTTGAATATATTATTAATTTTCTGCCCCAAATACCTTTTTCTAGCTTATGCAGTCCCTGTTTCTCATATTTTGTTTATTCAATTCGATAAAGAGAACAAATAGGACTGATATCTGTTTTTCTATATGTAGCTGCAGAAGGAGCTTGATGAGTATGAGAAGAAAATGTCACTCATGGAGTCCATAACAGAGAAAACAAATTCAGTTCAAGTTCTTGCTGAATATCCTTAATTCCGCTAGCTAGTGAGGCACGGTTTATATACTTATAACTACAGTTGCAGTAATCATTTATCACATTTGCACCTTCTAGTTCTGTTGTTTTTGAGACGGCCAGCCATTCTTTTGCCAGGATATAAATGCGTGCTTTTTGTCAGGATATAAATGCGTGCTTTTACTTTTTCATTTTGACTTGCCATTATTTCAGAAGAATAGTTTCCTTGACAGAAAACAAGCAGACATCTGATAACTCGATTGTCTCATAACTTGAGATTCATCCACTCATCATATAAATTCAAGACTATCAAAGTTAGAACTTCCTCCCTACATTCCAAGTCCTTGATGAGTTACGATTTTTCGATTAGGATGGAACGAACAACAGTTCAACTGCCAAATGTGTTAACTTATAACCACTTTTTTTTTTTTGTTTGGTGCAAAACTTATAACCACTTAAACAGTCAATTAAATCACTTTTTCACTCAAGTATTACATACTACAGTAACTTCTCCGTCTCTTTTGCGTCACTTGTTTCACCCTATATTAAGGTGTTAATAGGCTTGTATATGTAAGCGTGCATATATACACGTAAAGTAGTTGAACTCTCGTTAAAAAGAATGTGAAAGGATAAAAAGATTGCGAAACAACAATACAATATAACAAAGTTAAGTACTTTTGATACACTTTTTTTTATTCAGCAAAAAATTTGATACACAAAACAGTAAATTCAAAGACATCGTATGTCGTACTGCTCACGACAGTTATCGGAGCAATAATATCTATAGTAAAAGTTGCAGTCCATTTTCAAGAAAATTGGGAATATGCAACTAGACTCACATTCACAGCAAAGTGGTCGGGACATACCATTGTTGCGAACTATCTCAAAAGTTTTTGCATCCACTATCAGTTCACTTCCTGGCTTGAGACCTCGGAATTCACTGAGCACGCAATTGATATGCAAAGTAACCCCACAATGTTTACATGTGTAAAACCAATTTTTTGTATCCGTTTTTTTTTCACAAATATCGCACCAGTATTTACTCCTTGTCTCTTCACGGTAGCATAAAGAGAGAGGAAATGATCGTCAACTCTATGTTTGACCTCATATGGTAATAGAGCGCACCTGAAGTCTAGGACGTATCCACAATTATCTTCAACGCATCTGAGCACATGAAATGCCCCTCGGTTGCAAGTACTACAGATTCCCCGCGGTGATGTGTAAAATAAGGGATGACTTCGATGGAAAAAAGGCTCAGAAACGAAAGCACATCGCACATCTAATTGAAATCGACCATGTCTATAGTGAAAACCACTATAAAGATCCCCACAAGCGCCACATAAATCATAATGGATGTTGGCTTAAGCTTGAAAAACAAGCAAAGTTAAATAAAGACATAAGGCTAATCCTACCAAGTTATGGAAATAGGATTAGCTCTAGGTTATTTAGGATTTATCTAAGTAACTTGTCCTAATACAATTATGATTTGGTATTAAGCTACTATGTCTATATAAGGAGGTGTCAAAGCTGTGACACAACTTATGAGAGATTAGAGAGTTTGAAAAGCTCTAGTTTTTGATTATTTTTCTAGAGCAATAAAGGTTTCCAAAGAGAGTTTATTCTTAAGATACTGTTTTGTTAAATTCAATATTTGGTATCAGAGCTTCTATTGAGTTTTTCGATCTAGTATCCTTTGAACTAAAGAGAGGATCCTTACTCTTCTAACAAAATTTTTCTTTCAATACGTTTACAAGAGAAGTTGCTCTTGACTGTTTTTGAAATCTAAACATGAGTTATACTGTATTTGAAATCTAAACATGAGTGATACCAAGCACGGTACGAGAAAGTGGTTTCTCCTCTATCCAATGTCCAATGCTTAACACCACAAATTACACTGTCTGGTCTATGAAGATGGAAATCTTGTTACGAATCCACAAGGTTTGGGAAGTCATTGATTCAGGATCCGAGAATGAAGACAAGAACGACATGGCTAAAGGAATCTTATTCCAATCCATACCTGAGGCTTTACTTTTACAAGTAGGAAAACTTGTAACTGCAAAAGCTGTATGGGAAGCGGTGAAAACAAGACATGTTGGTGCATATAGGGTTCGAGAAGCACGATTGCAGACTTTAATGGCCAATTTTGATCGACTGAAGATGAAGGAGAGCGATAAGATAAATGATTTTGTTGGAAGATTGTCTGAGATAACCACAAAGTCTGCAGCCTTAGGGGAAGAAATAGAAGATCCGAAGCTTGTAAAGAAATTTCTTAAAATCTTACCTAGGAGACGCTATATACATATCATCGCAGCTTTAGAACAAGTGCTTGATCTTAACGCAACCAATTTTGAAGATATTGTAGGCCGACTTAAAGCCTATGAAGAGAGAATTTGTGACGAAGAAGATCAACAAGAAGAAGACCAAGGGAAACTTATGTATTCTAATACGGACTCTCAATCTTTTCAAGGAAACTCGGGAAGTTTTAGAGGACGAGGACAGGGTGGTGGAAGATTTGGAGGAAGATTTGGAGGACGATTTGGACGAGGAAGAGGATGTGGACGTTCTGGTTATCAACAGAAGGATAAATCGAGTATTGTTTGCTACATATGTGACAAGCCTAGTCACTATGCTTCGAACTGTCTAGATAGGTTTTTAAAACTTCAAGAAACAGAGGAGAATGACGGAGACAACACACAGGAGGCTGATGAATTAATGATGCATGATGTCGTGTATCTAAATGAACAGAAAGTGAAACCAAGTAAACTCGAGAAGCACTCTGCATAAGACAACGTATGGTACTTTGATAATGGAGCTAGCAACCATATGTGTGGACATGTTAGTTATTTTCTTAAGCTAGACAAGAATGTTACAGGAAATATCCAGTTCGGGGATGACTCTCGTATTGACATCAAAGGAAAGGGATCAATCCTATTTATTTGTGCTAATGGTGAAAAGAAATTTCTGAGTGAAGTCTACTATATACTTGACCTAAAGAGTAACATCATAAGCCTTGGTCAAGCAACAAAGTCTGGATGCGATGTCAGGATGAGGAAGGATTACTTGATATTATACGATAGAGATGGAAAACTTCTAGTAAGAGCTAACAGATCAAGAAATCGGCTATATAAAGTAGTGATGGAAGTCGAAACTACTCGTTGTCTCCAGCTCAGGACTACCAGTGATTCGTCAAAGTGGCATGCTAGACTTGGACACATTGGGAATGATGGCTTAAAAACATTGATACGAAACAAGATGGTAACAGGGAAACCAAGTTTTAGATTGAAAGCGATTTGTGCACTTCTTGTCTGCTTGGAAAACAATCAAGAAGAGTATTCCCAAAGGCAACTGCGTATCGTGCCTCTCAAGTGCTTGAACTGGTCCACGGAGACCTTTGCGGACCCATCTCACCTACAATATCAGCTGGAAATCGGTACATTTTTGTTTTAATAGATGATCATTCAAGATACACGTGGACACTGCTCATGAAAGAGAAAAGTGATGCTTTTGAGAGGTTCAAGAAGTTTAAGGCAATAGTTGAACAAGAGTCAGGGGTTGCAATAAAAAAAAATTAGAACGGATCGTGGTGGAGAGTTTGTGTCAGGAGAGTTCAACAGTTTTTGTGAGGTTGCAGGTATACAAAGACATTTGACAGTTCCCTTCTCTCCACAACAAAATGGAGTTGTGGAGAGAAGGAACAAAACTCTACTTGGCATGACCAGGAGCATTCTTAAACATATGAAGGTTCCAAACTATTTATGGGGAGAAGCAGTGAGACATGCTACTTATCTCATAAATAGAGTTCCAACGAAGGCATTAGTCGCACAAACGCCGTATGAAGTGTTTAAAGGTAAGAAACCAAATATAGAGCACTTGCATGTGTTCGGTTGCATTGGTTATGCTAAGATGGAGGCTCAACATTTGAGAAAATTGGATGATCGATCGCGAGCTTTGGTTCACCTTGGCATAGAACCGGGATCAAAAGCCTACAGGCTACTTGATCCGCTGAAACAGAGAATTGTTGTCAATCGAGATGTGGTCTTTGACGAACATACTAGCTAGAGATGGAACAGTGATGAAGTTGATATTGATTCAGGTATGTTCAAAATTGTTTTTGGAAAATTTGGTAATAATGGAATAAGAGACTTGATTGAGGTTGAAGAAGCAGAGGAAGCTGAGGGAGAAAGAGATGGGGTAAGTGACAATAATGGTGTTACCTTGCTTGATGAAGGATTCACTCATGTTAAAGAAGAGGACACTGTTACGAGAGATGTAACAGAGAGAGATAATAAACACCAGCAGGTCGTGGAATTTCAACCTGCACTTCGACGGTCTTCAAGAGTATTTGTACAACCAAAGTATCTTGAAGACTATGTTCTTTTGGCTGAACTTGATGAAGATTACGTCTACTTGGCTGAACTTGAAAGTGAACGTTTATTGCTTACACTTGATGAAGAACCGTAGGATTATCAAGAAGCTAAGGAATTGCAGGTGTGGCGTGATGCTTGTAAAGAAGAATTAACTTCGATAATTAAGAATAATACTTGGAACCTAGTTGATCTTCCATCAGGAGCAAAACCTATTGGATTAAAATGGGTCTTCAAGATCAAAAGAAACTCAGATGGTAGTATTAACAAGTATAAGGCGCGTCTTGTAGCAAAGGGTTATGTTCAGCATTTTGGTATAGACTTCGATGAATTCTTTGCTCCTGTAGCTCGAATTGAGACCATTCGTTTGATCATCTCCTTGGCTACCTCACGAGGTTGGGAAGTACATCACATGGATGTCAAGACAGCATTCCTTCACGGCGACTTGAGAGAAGAAGTTTACGTTTCACAGCCTGATGGTTTTGTGGTTGCAGGAAGTGAGGGAAAGGTGTATAAATTAAACAAGGCTTTGTACGGTTTGAAGCAGGCTCCAAGAGCTTGGAATGCGAAGTTAAATCAAACCTTGAAAGAGTTAAAGTTTGAGAAGTGTTTAAAGGAGGCTTCCTTGTATCGAAAGATGGTGGGCAATCATCTTCTCTTGGTGGCAGTCTATGTTGATGATTTGCTTATCACAGGCTCTTGTGTGAAAGTAATCAATGATTTTAAAGCTGGAATGGCTGCGAAGTTTGAGACGAGTGATCTCGGGAAACTTACATACTACCTTGGGATCGAAGTGATTCAACATGACAATGGTATTATGTTGAAACAAGAACGTTATGCTGGAAGGATTCTAGAGGAGGCAGGACTAAGAGAGTGTAATGTAGTGCTCACACCTATGGAGTCTGGTTTAAAGATGTCTAAATCACAAGAAGAAGAAAGTGTAGAAGAAAGAGTGTACAGGAGAAACATTGGATGCCTTAGATACCTATTACACACTCGACCAGATTTTTCTTTTTGTGTAGGTGTCTTGAGCAGATATATGCGTGAACCTAAGGTATCTCATGGAGCAGCACTAAAACAGATACTTAGATACTTGCGGGAAACACTCTCGTTTGGACTCAACTACACTCGATGAAAGGGAGCAGAGTTGGTTGGCTATAGTGAAGTTAGTCGTACTCGTTTTGATGAAACAGGTCTGGTTGGTTTCAGCGATAGCAGCCACAATGTCGATGAGGATGCTGGGAAGAGCACCACGGATCACATTTTTTATTTTAATCACTGTCTGATTACTTGGTGCTCGCAGAAACAAGAAACCGTGGCGATGTCCTCCTGCGAAGAAGAGTTCATGGCAGCCACTGAGGTTGCGAAGCAGGCCATATGGCCTCGGGAGCTTCTTGGGGAGATAAGAGGACGAGATAATGAGAAGGTGCTGATAAGGATCGACAACAAGTCTACTATAGCTCTCACGAAGAATTCTGTCTTCCATGGGAGAAGTAAGCATATACACCGACGATATCATTTTATTCGTGAATGCAAAGAAAATGGACTAGTGGAGGTGGATCATGTACCTGGGAGTAAGCAGAAAGCTGATATACTCAAAAAAGCACTAGGAAGGATTAAATTCTTGGAGATGAGAGAACTTCTTGGTGTTAAGGACACAACCAAAGAAGAGATCAAGCTTAAGGGGGAGATTGTTTGCTTAAGCTTGAAAGACAAGCAAAGTTAAATAAAGAGATAAGGCTAATCCTACCAAGTTATGGAAATAGGATTAGCTCTAGGTTATTTAGGAGTTATCTAAGTAACTTGCCCTGATACAATTAGGATTTGGTGTTAAGCTACTATGTGTATATAAGGAGGTGTCAAAGCTGTGACACAACTTATGAGAGATTAGAGAGTTTGAAAAGCTCTAGTTTTTGATTATTTTTCTAGAGCAATAAAGGTTTCCAAAAGAGAGTTTATTCTTATGATATTGTTTTGTTGAATTCAATAATGGTCGGGCTCACCTCTTTCTAGAATCAAGCGTTTATTGCTTAGCACATGCCATTTCCGTTTAGGTAGATTAGCACATCTCTCATGAAGAATGAAACTACAACTCATGCAGCTGTAGAAGCAATCGTGATATATGGGATAAGAGCATGCCTCGCAACGCCGTCTTTCCTCAATAAAGATACATGACTTGTCAAGTCTTAAGTTATGGTCTTCATGAAGGAAATTTTGTATCGTGTTTTCATCTATCACCTTGAATGGCTCGATTTCTTCATCTTCGTCGGGTTCGTCTTTCATCTCTATGTCGTCCCATACATCTTCTCTAGTAGCGCATTTGGTATGAAACGTAGACATGGGACACCTCTGACAAGAATAACCCCCACAAGTCCAATCCACTTTCTTACGACAAACTCCGCATACCGAATTCGCAACACCGATAAGAGAAGTGCGAGAAACGCGATGGTCATGACGGTTAATGTTTATGACCCATGGAAATCCAGATCAATCATTGTGGGCAGTGAAATCGCATTGAAGACAGACATAAGGGCTTCGATCTCCCTTCAACCCACATGTGGTGCAAGTGAAAGAGATGGATTTTGGCATAAGGGTGAGTTTATGGTCATGTGTGTTTACATCGTGAAGATATAGTGGTGGTGGATTTTGAACACAAAGCAAATCTAAGGTAAAGTTACAGGAGGAACAATGATAAAAAGCTTCATCAACATGTTTTTTTCCACACATACGACATTTTCCATCACTGTAAGCGGGTGGTTTACCATTTAAGTTTGAGAGGGTGGATTACCTCTGCCGCATACTTTTGACATCTCACATGGAATGACAAATCGCAATCATGATATTTGTACAGACATCCATCACCTTCCTCTCCGCAAGAAGCACAAGTGTGGCAGCTTTCCACCATTCACCTTCGGTGGTGAGTACTTGACACAATCCAAATGGATTACAAAATCACAGCTCCCCATGCAGTTATATACTTTTGTACACCACTCGATCTTCTCTCTACATATACCACATCTCCTCTCCTCATAATTGTTTGCCAATTTAAGATCGAAATTACACTTATGAAAAGGGTGGTTGATCTCTTTAGGGGGGTTGCTGCATGTCTTGTGGGAAAAAAAGTCGCATTCGGTGCAGGAGTAGCCATCACTTATAGCTTCGAATTTGATTCCGCAGAAGTCTCCCCTCCGCCCATCTTTCAAAGGCGTCAACTTATGATAATCATGAATGGGTAGTTTCACCTTTTTTTGTTTCTTTTCTTGACATCGAATGGGTAGTTTCACTTCCACAAGATCCGTGTCGTATTTGGAAAGTAGAAAAAAAAAGATTGGATTTGAGTTCTCTGTAAATTTGAGGGCTTTGATTAGTGTTAGATAAGAATCATCCTTTTGTAGGCAAGTATGGTCTTACAGAACCAATAAAGTCGTTTAAAAAATGAACAATAATAACTTCTTTCATGGTCAATAATAATTCATTACTCATACGTTATTGTTGCAATATTTAGGCCATGAATGGTAATTAGTTTTTAGATGGTTTTTGGTTTTTAGATTTTAGATTTTGAATTTTGGTTTCTGATTTTTTAATTTTTAGTTTTTGCTATTGAATTTAAAATTAATAAATAAAAAAATCAAAAACTCAAAAATTAAAAATGTTCTCGTTGAAAATAATTATTTTTTACAAAAACCACAAATTATGGTTTTTAGTTTCTCTTTGAAATTGTAAGAAATCACCCAAAAACTAGTTTCTCTAAATTCAAGAGAATCTATTTTTTGAAAATCTTGAATGGTAAAAAAATAGATTTTCAAAGAATCAGAATCCAAAAACTACTTAAAATCTAGTAAACATTCAAGGCCTTAATAGTAAAATTTAGATCTAACACACTAACCATTTTATATCGCGCTAAAATTAATGGAGCACGATTTACATCGCAAATTTGTACTAATAATACTCCCTCCGTTTTATATTACTTGCTTAGACAATTTTACACATATTAAGAAAACAATTAAATTTTCTATTTTATCCCTCATTAATACACTATTTCATTTGATATAAGTAATTAATAATCTAAAAGTTAGGAGTAAAATTGAAAATTTAATACATAAAATTGCATCGTAAATACAAAACGACAAGTAATAAAAAACAAAAAAATATCTCTAGAATGACAAATAAAAATAAACGGAGAGGGTATGTGTGTTTCTAGTAACTTTCAATGGGACAAGTAATAAATGTGACTTGCAAGATTAATATCATATACTCCCTCTGTCTCTTTGGAATATTTTTTTGTTCCAAAAATTGATGTTTTGTAAACTTCAAAAAGTAATCACTGAAAATATTTAAAATTTTGATTGTTATTGGTTTAAAATTAAATAATTTCTCTTTAGTCAAAGAAAAAAATATATTTAAATTCAGTAATTATTGTTTTCTTAAAATATGTAAAACCTTCTAAAGATCAATCTCTACGAGAGAGATGGGTATATAATAGCAGACTTTTCTCTCATTTTAGGGTGTCCACATCAGCATAAATTTTCAATTTCGTTGGGCGTTTTGTAAGCCCAAATATAACTTTTCTAAGTCCAATTGATCAAAGCCTCTTTGAACTTTTTCCCTTCGTCTTCTTCTTCGTAAACAATCAGATTTCTTCTCTTTCTTCTCCACGACGAGCTCCTTCAACGATGGACTGCAATAATCCTCAACCGAAATGATTGAACCGAACCCAATCTTCGACCCGTTAACTCTCTCCCGTCACCGGCGACAGATTCTCGCTCCTCTCTTCTCCACCGCCTCCGCCAATCTCCTCTCTACCATTGAACGGCGATGTCACCAAGAGCTCTTTCAGTTTACCCCTAGCAGCACGGTGGTTCTCCCTCTAATTTTCCCCGGAGTTTCCATCAGATTCCGGCGAATCCTTAAGGATCTGACGGAGATTGCGTCTGCGACTGTCCGAGCTCTTTTCGAACAACATCCGCAGGGTTTTGCGTCGCCGGAGATTAAATACAGGGCTCTTCTTCTGACTCATCGTAGGGTTCCCGGCGGTAGAGGATGCCTCTAAGCTGCGATGTGCGGAATCTAAATACTCCCTGGCATTTAATTCCACTTTATTTTGTGTTTGACTAATTGGCTCAGTTGCACTGAAAGGGTACCGGAAGGAAGAATGACAGCTAAACAACTTTGAGTTCCCAAAGAAGAAAGAGTGAAATCTCGTTCCAAAAAAAGAGACAGACAAATCAAACTAGGCTTATCGATTGACAGAATAATACGTATATAAGAAGAAGGCCGCTTTGTGGAGTGAGCTTTCTCTCTAACCTACAACTCTCACTACCAGGTACAAGAAAGAGTTGATTGCCCCAAAAGAGGGAAAGAGGACCGAAGGAACAACCTAAGAGACCCTACGCCCCATAGAAACTGTCTACCTGAGAAATTTGTGTATCTTTGGTGCTATATCAACGAGAAGGGTGAGAAGGTTTACACCACTAAGGTACCTTCACTTTATTATACTCATCTCTTCTCTTTTGTATGCTTGATTTGAAAAACGAAGTGACCAAAAGGGTATGCATGGTCTATATATAATCAAGCAATAATCTCAGCATTTTCTTTCGTAATGTGTTAGAATCAACTCCCTTTAGAATCTCGAATTAAAAGGGATAAAGTTCAACTTCCATTACAGAATTACCATGTATTTTGTTCTTGTCAAGAATTTTAGGATTCGAAAACAAATCACTGTTTTGTTAGGGGTTAGAAAAGTTTAGGTACACACTAGCAACTTTTGTTTTGTCTGCTTTTATGATTTGCTGTTTCATTTATCTTCAAAATTGATAGAAGCTTTTCTCGACATTGAGTTCTTTTTTTTGAGTTCTTATTCTATATATAGAAGCATTTTGATACAAAATGAGCTTGGTTTCATTTATGTTTATAGAGTTTCATTTATTCCTGTCTGTCTTCCAGTCGGTTCTCATATGATCCATATAATTGTTTCATCTGGTTATTTCAGATTCAAGGAAGGCAAGTGCGTCAGTAATCAGATACAATGGTAATATATGCATTCTGAAGATACATTGTGAATTTTGTTTATTTCAACGATTTGAGCTAAGAGATTTTTTCAATCTTTTGGATAATCACAGTTAGCTTTGTTCAATTTCCATTCATTCCTGACGGTGGTGCTGCTTCTGATCTGCACTTGCACTTATCTGAAGATGCAGTTCCCTGCTATTTTGGAGTAGAAAACTGGGTTAGTACAATCCATGTTATAAAGGGTGAAAAAGGTTATCCCTTCCACTCACCTCTCATTTATTTTGGTCAACTAAGAAAATGCATCATCAACATGTCATCAAGCGGTAATTGATTCATATCTTCATTTATATTCTCAACTCCACTACTTGAAACGGAAATTGGACTAAACCATTCTCACTCCACATTTTGTCGTTTAGCTTTTCTATAGGACTACTATAAATCCTATCGCACCACCCACAAACACGAGTTCATCCTTCCACCTTGATTAAAAAAAAACTGAAACTTTATATTTTGAGAAAATGTCTTGCGATGATGTTGTTGCCATTCCTGCTGAGCCAAACCATGTTAGCTTTGTTGGCCGTCTACTTCGGTTTTGGGATAGTAATCATCTGGGATCAGCACTTCAGCAGGTAAACCATGATATTCGTCTCAGATTTTAATTTGGTTGGTTGGATTTATTTTCATGTTCTTCGTTGGAGGAAGGGGATGATGAAATCGAAGGACGGGAACTTTTTTAAAAATTTTTATTTGTTTTGGTTTGTGAATTTTTGCTGTAATACTGATGCCAGCTGGCAATTTAAAATATGAAGATGGACTGACAAAATTAAAAGAGATAGGCCATTTTAAGCTTCTTCTCTTTTTGTTTTGCAGAAGCCCAACTACATCTCTACTACGTGTCGTTGAGTTACAACAAATACACAAATTATTTTTTTCCTTTCTGTCGGCAATTTAAAATAAGTTTTGTGTGGAATGAAATGTACTACATAATATAGACAATGTCCTAAAAACGTATAAACATCTTTGTTGTTTCATATTTTACTAAATAAATCCAAATGTGTATGTTATTTGTGTACCTGTGGTTTCTCTGAATATATATCATCAACGTTTTTCAGTTTTTTTTTTGTAATTTTAATATTCAAATGTATACGTGATTTATTAATTTGTCGATTTTTGGTGATTGATCAAACTTTCATCTATTCTATTTCTATAATAATCCAAAAAAAAAAAATCCGAGACTCCATTTTTTTTCTTTTGAGATTTGTTTACACAGAAAAAAAATCGACTAGATTAGATTAACTCCATTCCAAGCTTAGATTAGATTAACTCCCTGTGATTTGATCGTTTCTTAACATCTCATCAAATGGAAAAAAAAAATTCGATAATTGCCTAACACATGGCACATTTAAATCAAATGGTAAATCAGACAAAATACTATCATATATAATTGTACAGTAAAAAAAAAACAGAAAATTAACGTCAATACCATTTTTATGGGAACATTTAATTTCAAAAATATTTTTAAACCATTTGATTTAGCACAATCAGTGCCAACTAAGCACATGTGCTAAGAGTGCAAAAACACTAGATTCAAAAAATAAAATGTTATTTATAATAATTTTATAGAATAATATATATGTAGATTTTTAATTAATAATATACCTTTGAGTCTATATAAAAAAATATTAAAACTGATTAGCATGCAACCCGGCACAACGGGCAGATTCTCATCATTAGTTATCAATATAATTAAGTTTCAAACTTAAGATATACAATAGTACTAATTCAAGATCTGATTGATTATACCACTAACCACTACCATGTGTTTTAATTAAAGTACTCAAAAGTCAACTAAACACGGTTTACACTGCAATATGTGTTTAGGTCAATTGACAGTTAAAACATCATTGTTACTAATACATGCAACTTGAATCAAAAACGATAACAGTATGTGATGAATATTCTTTTTTTTTTTTTTTCCTTTTTCCTCTGAACAAATATTATTTATTTCTATTTATTTTTGATGAATAACTAAAAATAACAAATTATTATGTAAACTTACAAATAAATAACAACATATTATACAAATAAATATGCCAAACAAAAAGTCAAAAATTATATAACAAAAACAATTTGTGGTATAAATATAATTTTGGTAATACAAAACAAAATATACGAAAAATAATAAAACCAAAATTTACCACAAAATGTTTTGGGTGGTAGATTTTGTTATAAATATTTGGTAATATAAATTATATACGTTTTCTTCTCAAAACCATTGTTTTCTTTTCTAAATTCAAAGGTCAGAATTTTAAATATATTTTTGATTTTTTTAAATTATTTATCAAATTTATGAGATTCTGTAATTTGAATTATATCCAAAACCTTGCCAACTATTATTTGTTTTTAATAAAGGAAAAGAAAAAAAAAACAAAATAATCGAACTTCTATTTCCTTACATAAAAAGAATATATTTTGTATAGTCTTGTAAGTCCTTGATGAGTTACGATTTTCCTATTAGGATGGAACGAACAAGAAATTCAACTGCCAAATGTGTTAACTTATAACCATGAGCTGAAAGACTGTCCAACCCACATCCCTGCTAAACCTAATTGTGAAACTAGCGCCTTAGCTATACCTTCTGCCTCTCAAACGGTTAAGAGAAACTATTATACACCAGATGACAACTTTAGAGCTCCAATCACCGTATCTGGTCACTCAGTCTCCAGACACTCCCACTCCAATGATCCTGACTTCCACAACAGTCGGTCTATCCCTAGTGATAAGAACAGAAGGTTTCAGTCACAATACTCTAATCATAGTCAACATCAGCTGCCCACTAGAAGATCAGCGGATAGAGAAAGAAACCATCCTTATATAAGACAAACCTCAAGCAGGAATTCATACCCAGTAAGCTTACCCCCAAGAGGCCACTGGAGGGATCATACCTCCACCATGCAATGGAGAGAGAATGCCCCTCAGGAAGGGTTTGACAATCTGGAAAGATCTGACTCCTCCAGACCACGACGACCACCCCTGGAAAGGGAGGTTCATATCCCTGACCCTATGACTCCACCTCCTCCTCCACCGGAGTTACGCTCTCCACGACCGCTTGAGCAAGTTACTCAAAGCTTTCCACCTGAAAGTATCCCTACAAAAGACCAAGTCATGAATGAGCTGAGAGAGGTCACCATCCAATATCTTGCAGTACCTGACCCCACTGAGAGTGCAGTGAAGTGTGTGGTTTTTCACTTCAAAATCTTTTACCTTAAAAGACCACACAACTACTGAAAGTGCACAGCTAATCGGTAGTAGTATTTAAGGATCGATCCCACAGAGAGAGAGTTGTTGTTTAGAGAATCTGTCAGAAGAGATGTAAGGCTAGGACTCAATAAAAATAGGGTTTTGGTTGTCACGGTCGTAGTAAGCAATAAACGTAAATAAAAATGCAAGTAAAATAAATAAATAAAAAGCATTGGGCACCAAGGGAAATCGCAGGGGTTCAATGATCTATCTATCTAGGAAAGTTTAGGATTAGTTTGTTTATCTAAAACTCGGACTACGAAACATGAATGAACCGTTAACTTATAGTTCACAAGCTAACCGTCTAAGATCACTATACTCTGTTACTCAACTGTCGCAGGCAACGACGCATAGATCAAAGCATTTAAAATAGGTTCAATTCTAATCCATGAAATTCCATAGGTAAGGGATATGTGCTTCATATGACTCCTCACACATCTAAGCTAGGTCAAGCACACATGCAAGCTTTTGGCAAATCACACACATTTTAGATCATAGTTAGTTCATGAGGCTAACTTAAAGTATTAAGCAAAGACTTAGAATTAAAGCATAGAATAAACTAGAATATAAATCTAACAAACCCTAAAAATTGCCACCTAAACTAAGATCATCTCCCCCCTTTGATTATCCCTTTAAACCCAACTAGAAAACTACTCTAGCATGTTTAAGGGAATCATCAAAGCAAGGTTTAATAAACTCATAAACATAAAAGAATAAATAGAGAAAAGGGGTTTAGATATTACTTCAATGATTGTCAAACAAAGTTGTAGGATCTTCTTCCTTAGAAACAAAGTACAAAGCAAATAGAATAGAAAGAGTTGGTGGATCTCAAAGGCTTCAAGAGATGGACGAGAAGAAGGGTCTGGACATTGGCTGCTCCTCTGGTCGTGTCTCTTGACTGCTCTGATGATTGCACACTCTGGTATTTTTTTCGGCATACTTCAAACCCTAGGGCTTAGAAGAGTATTTATAGGGTTTTTTCTAGGTTTAGGGTTTTGTAAGGGTAGACACAATTTCTCTTCTAAAGTGCATGGCAAAGGACGGCGTAGGAATGTTCTAGAACGTGGTGAAGACTTGGACTGGGCCGCCGTGGTGGTCGCTGGTCAGGCCTTCCATAAAAGCCCATTGGCTGAATGGTTCTTCTTACGTCGGTTTGTAACACATCTCGGTAAATTAGGCATAAATTCTGGATGAATGAATGGATTGACTTGATTCCACTTGGAGGTGGAAGATGACTCTCTCAGCTTTCGATTGACACCAAGTACGTCGAAATGGAAGTTGTAGAAGTTTTTCAAAAGTTGCCCGTACTGTAAAGATCTGAATCTGTCCTGAAACGTATTTTCCTTGTATTTTGGTCCATTTTGCTATAAAACCTGTAAAACTTTCTTGAAACATAAAATAATTGATAATAGACATTAAAGCATTGAAATCATACTAAACTCTTTCAAAATGCATACTAAAACTATAGCTAAAATGGGTAAAATTATGATGTTATCATGCAACTAGAAAGCAAAGAGTTATCCAAGGAGAAGCAAAGAACCTGAAGTCGGATACAGCAGACAGACTTATTCGAGCGGCCAGAGAAACCATCCTACCTGTTCCCACCACTCTCTCACAAGAAACACATCCTGATCAAGTTTCCAGAGGAAACAAGCCAACTTTATGTGGGCAACCCATGGGACCCGTTGAGACCTTTGTGCTAAACCCCAAGAGGGGTAGATGCAGACCCCCCCTTGCCAAACCCACTGTCAAATCAAACATAAGTTTAACGGGAGCAAAGAGTAAAAAACAAAACTTGGCAAATGGATCCCCAAAAAAAGCTCTAAGTCAAAGGAAGAGCAATCTGAAAGCAAACCTAGCTAGTTCAAGCCGCAGAGGATCTGGTAAGGAGACAGACACTGATCAGAATCAGAACCGTAGGGAAGTTCCTCCTATGCGAACCATCATACCAGCTTCAGTAAAAAAAAGGTGGATTTTCCCAATCCAACAAATCCTCTTCCTTAAAGATACTGAGCTGGAACTGTTGTCGGTTGGGGAATCCCACAATAGGCCGGCGATTGCGTTAGATGCATTCCAGTATCTCACCTGACATCCTATTCCTCATGGAGACTAAAAATAGTGATGAAAAGGTCTTGTCATCTCTCCAATGGATGAACTATCCCTCTCACGTTTTTGTTCCTCCACACAGCCCTGGAGGGGGTGGTCTAGCACTGTTATGGAAGCACCACATTGAAATCACCATCCTAACCGCCTGTAAGGATTTCATTGACACACACATCAAAACATAAGGAAAGTCGTTCTTTTCAACGTTTGTCTATGGTGAACCAAATAGAGCAAAAAGAAAAGTTATATGGGATGCACTTACTCAAATCGGTATCACCAGAGCTTCCCCTTGGTTCCTGACAGGTGATTTCAATGATATAATATATATCTCGGAGAAACAAGGAGGCCCGGAGAGACATGAAGGTACCTTTGTAGACATTCGGTCCTTCATGGCGTCATGTGACCTGTTCGACTTACGACACTCTGGCAATTTTCTCTCCTGGAGAGTAAAACGCCATGATTATATAGTACACTGCCGACTTAATAGAGCAATGTCCAACGGCTTATGGGCCGAAGCTTAACCTTTTAGCAGAAGTGTCTACTTTCGGTTTGAGGGCTCTGACCATAGACCCCTCCTTATCTACCTGGACCTGGCACCAAAAAAAAGGCCTGTTTAGATATGATCGACGCCTAAAGGAAAACCCGGAGGTAAAGAAAATTATTTCCACTGCTTGGTGTTTTAATGACCAAGAGGAGGTCCACTGCAAACTCTCTCGTTGTAGACGAGCAATCATTACATGGTCACGAATAAAACATCAACAGAGTCAGAAAGAGATTGATATCCAGCGCCGACAACTGGAAGAAGCTATATCTAGCCAAAATCCGGATACTACCTTGGTCGCCACCATCAATCTGAACCTCCTGCAAGCGTATAATGCTGGGGAGGAATTCTGGAAGCAAAGAAGCAGACAAATGTGGTTAACTCTAGGTGACAAAAATACGGGTTTTTCACGCTATAACCAGAGGCAGACAAGCAGTCAACAAATTCTCCATTATGGAAGATGACATTGGTGTCCCCTCATACAAAGAAGAGCAAATCTTAAAGGTCATCACTGATTATTTCCAAAAACTATTCACCTTAGAGGAAGGAGATAGAAAATCCATTGTGTGGGAAGCCATTGATCCTTGTGTCACCCCTGGTATGAATCAGACCCTCATTGCTATCCCTACACCAGAAGAAAGAAAGTTAGCTTGCTTCGATATCCATTCTGATAAAGCTCCTCGGCCAGATGGATTCTCAGCGAGTTTTTTCCAATGTAATTGGAGTACCGTGGGTTCAAACATTGTGATTGAAATCCAAAGCTTTTTTATGTCTAATACATTACCCACGAAAGTAAATAAAACTCATGTTAGGCTCATACCTAAAATATTGAGTCCTCAAAGAATGGCTGACTACCGACCAATTGCCCTCTATACAGTGTTCTACAAGATCATATCCAACCTCCTAGCAAAGAGATTGCAGCCTATCTTGCAGACCATCATATTAGAGAATCAATCAGCATTCGTTCCCAAAAGGGCCATCACTGATAATGTGCTCATAACACACAAGAATCTCCACTACCTCAAGACCTCTGGGGCCACAATCCAAGGCTTCATGGTTGTAAAGACAGACATGAGCAAAGATTATGACCGCATTGAATGGAAGTTTATCAGCCTGGTCATGGAAAGAATGGGATTCCATCAAACATGGATAAACTAGATCATGCGCTGTATCTTAACAGTATCCTACTCTTACCTCCTCAATGGTGCTGCCCAAGGACTAGGTAAACCACATAGAGGTATCAAACAAGGTGATCCTCTCTTGCCGTATGTGTTCATCCTTTGCAGTGAGGTTCTCTCCAGTTTGTGCAACAAAGCTCAACAAAACCAAGTGCTACCGGGGATCAGAGTCTCAATAACAAGCCCCAGAGTGAATCATTTGCTGTTCTCAGATGACACAATGTTTTTCTGCCGCTCAGACAAGCAATCCTGCATCGAGTTAAAAATAATACTCCTCAAATATGAGAAAGTCTCGGGACAAATGATAAACAAGAACAAATCAGCAGTTACCTTTTCGGCAAAGACAAATGACTCAACTCGGAATGAGGCCCTACAGATCCTAGGTGTGCGACAAGCTGGTGGACTTGGCAAATACCTTGGATTACCGGAGCTCTTCGGTCGAAAGAAGCGACACATGTTTAATACCATTGTTGATAGGATAAAGCAACGCTCAAAAAGCTGGCCTAATAGATCTCTCCTCTGCTGAGAAGAATACCATTCTGAAGTCGGTGCTTACTTCGATGCCTACATACACAATGTCATGCTTCAAACTACCAGGTTCTCTCTGCAAAAGGATCCAATTGGCTCTAACGAGATTCTGGTGGGACGATTCCAAAGGAAACAAAAAGATGTGTTGATTAGCGTGGCACAAAATGACAAATACCAAAAAAGATGGAGGTTTAGGTTTCCGAGACATTCCTGACTTTAATGATGCACTCCCACTACAAGAAAACACTCGATTTGTGATGGAAAAATATCTAGAAAATCCCTCGCAAAACGACTATAGCAAGGGATTTGCGAGGGAAGTCAATTCCTCACAATTCGTTTCTCGCAAAATAGTCAACATTGCAAATTCCTCGCAATATTTGCTAGGAACTAAATCCCTCGCAAAATCATTGCAAATTGCGAGGAATAAAAGCGGTCACAAATTTCTTGCAGTTCTGTTCATTGTACATCTCTCGCAAAATTTGCTATGGATTTGCAAGGAAACATAAAAATGAAAAACTAAAGAAAATATTATTTTCTTAAATAATTTAATATATTTAAAATTTTATTTAGCATATATAAATATATATATATATATATATATATAATTATAGATTTAGTGACAGGTTTTTTAAAATTAATATATATTGATATTAATAAAACCACCCAAACCGGGAATTGTTTAAGAGTTACAAAATTGAACCGATTACAAATTGTCGGTTGAACCGAAGGCTAAAATCAACAAACAAAAAAAACCCTAATCCCACAGCCGACGAGCCCTCGTTGCCGCCGAGCCCCGTTCCCAGCTGCTAGTATGTCGGCCTCTTGGCCAATTAATCCCTCAAAAATGATCTTCAAAACAACCAGATTCTCAACCCGGTGAAGGGGAAGAACCAGCACTAGCTCCACTCACGGCACAAGCCTTTTGCTCCGCCACCGTCTCCTTTAGCACTCTTTTTCTGTCACCGGATTTCTGTTTCCATCTTCAATGATAGTGGTGGCTAGAAGAGGAGTTCGGATTCAGAGATCTTCAGGCAACATATCTAAATCTTGCTCTGTCTTGTTTCGTGGTGGTGGTCAAATCTCTGTCTGCGGCGGACTCTACTCTACTCAGGTCTAGATTTTGCTCTGCCACTGTCTCCTTTAGATCTCTGGATTTCTTTGATTATCCTTCATCATTTTTATGTCAAGATAGGTGACGAAGTAAAGAAGGAATAAGGAATAAGGGATAAGAGAAAAGCGTATAAACTCATGATTATCCTTCATCTCTGTTTGTAACTTAGGGATATGGGATGGATGAGGATTGAGGAGAAGAGATGACGAAGAGGAGAAGGAAAACAAAAAAAGAGAAACAATGGTGTCCGTCAGATTTAATCTAATCAACGGTTCATGATAGACTAAAAGATCAATTCATGTCTCTATGAACTAACCAATAGGGACTCAATATCTTTTGTTTTATTAATTTTGTAATTTGGAGTATTATTTGGTATATTAAAGGTAGACAAAATATCTTAAACCTATTTGTAAATTAAATTCATTAATTTGCTTCGCTTTCAAGTTAAACATATCTTAAAATATATGCATATTCACTAATTTTTCTTAGTTTTTGAGTTAAACGTATTTACAAATATTTATATCTTTTTTGTATACATGAACTTTTTTCCAAGTATTGGACTTTAGAGAATATTAATATTTGAATCTATGATTTAATTTCTAAATTCCAAAATTTAAAAATTTAAGTTTTAGAGTTTATGATTTAGGATCTGTACTAGGTTTTTATGATTTAATTTCTATAATTAAACAGTCACAAAACAGTCGTATATATAATTGGGATTCCAGGTTTAGAGATATAAATTTATAAGTAAATATATAGTATTTTTAAAAGATTGATTTTATATAAAGTAGATATATATATATATATGTTTATTTTTTCAATATCGGTTTTATGTATATATAATGGAAAAGTTTTGGTTTTGGTTTTACGATTTATGATTTAATTTCTATGATTAGAATTTTTAAAGTTTAGATTTTATGATTTAGGTTTTTGAGTTAGGCTAAGAGTTTGATGTATAGGATTTGGGGTATAGAAATTTATTTGATGAACCTTAAGAACACTCAAATGTATTTAAAATAAAATTCGATTAAGTTTTATAAGTAGTTTTTTGAATTTTATTTTCTCAATTTGCTACAGATTTGCGATGGCTCTCGCAATTCCATCACAGATCCCTCGAAAAATTGCTATGGATAATATCATCGCAAACCCATCGCAAATTTGCAATAGATTTGCGAGGAATGTTAACTTACCTTGCAAATCCCTCACAAATTTGCTACGAATTTCCGGGGATCCTCTTCCTTGCAAATTTGCGAGGAATTTGCTAGGAATTTTATGTTTATAGTAAATGCCTCGCAATTCCATCGTAAATTTGCGAGAGATAATTTCCCTCGCAAATATTCCTAGCAAATTGATTGTTTTCTTGTAGTGTCCTAGCTAAAGTGAGTTGGCGAATCCTAACCAAACCAAGCTGTCTCATGGCAAGAGCATTGCTTGGGAAATACTGTAGAGACACCTCCTTTTTGGACTGCTTAGTTCCATCATGTGCTTCTCACGGCTGGAGAGGAATCTGCATTGGAAGATACCTCTTAAGACGACACCTAGAAAAAGCCATATGATCTGAAACGTCGACCAGTGTGTGGTATGATCCCTGGCTGTCACTCTCCTCCCTAACTACCCCCATGGGACCTCCCACATAACAGACACAACATATGATGGTGTCCAACCTTATTTGCCCAGAAACTATGAATTGGAACTTGGAAGAGGTTAAGCATATCCTACTTGAGGCTGAGAAGGAGATCCTGTCCATCAGACCTAGCAAGTTTGGCGCAACAGACCGGTATATGTGGCTACTTACAAAATCGGGCGAATACACAGCAAAATCTGGATACCAGGCAGCATCTATGATGTCTTCCAAACACCTAATCCATAGTGATTGTCTCGAAGGATTTAACTGGGAAAAAGAGGTTTGGAATTTGGCTTGCCTACCAAAGATCAAATTCTTCTTATGGAAGCTGATGAAAAATGCACTGCCTACGAGAGCCAATCTCTGTAGTCGTGGAATTAATCTGTCTGCTACCTGCCCATTATGTGGACAAGATGAAACCCAACTCCACCTTTTCTTTCACTGCAACTTTGCGAAACATATTTCGAGCCAAGCACCGGTCAAATACCAATTACACACATCAAGTATTACGCATATACGCGTAGGGATTGAAGGTTCCCGAAAACTTATCTGGCTACCACCAACGGGACTCACTGATGGAGCTTTTGGAGCCTGGCTCCTTTGGATGATATGGACAAGCCGAAATAAGCTGCAGTTCGAAAACAAATCGATAAAACCAATAGAAGCTATACCCCAAGCCGTTGACCAGACCCGAGAATGGAACCATAACCAATCCCCTAAAAGCCTTGCGATACAGATCCCAATCCCACAGGTAGGAGGAGAGGTGGATTCGAGCACTGTTCGATGCTTCATGGATGCAGCGTGGAGAGAAGACTCTCAGAATGCCGGTTTTCGCTGGATCTTTAGTGAAAACCTCCTGAGCCCCGAAAGACACGGCCATGCAAGCTCCCATTATATTCGATCTCCTCTAATGGCTGAAGCGATTGCTATGCTCATAGCGATCCAACATGCCTCTGAACTTTGCTATCGGAAACTTCTATTCGCCTCTGATTCACAGCAGTTGATCAATGCGTTAAACTCGGATCTTCCTTTGAAGGAGAACCATGGGATTCTCCAAAATATCCTTGGAGTGGCTTCAAGTTTTGAGGAAATCTCATTCACCTTCATACTTCGAGAGAAGAATCGACGAGCGGATGAGATTACGAAAAACTCTATATCTTCCCTTTTGTCTTAATCGAATGTTTTTCCTATTATGTTTGTATTCCCCAGAGCGTTTGGTTGAACCGACTCGGGGTGTACTAATTTCTTCTTAATTTCAAAGGAAATGTTTGACAAAAAAAAAAAAATAAATAACCACTTAAATGGTCAATTAGATCACTTTTTCACTCAAGCATCATGCCACACCACAATAACTTCTTTTTTCTTTTATGTTAGAACTTTAATAGGACTATATGTAAGCGTGCCTATACACGTAAAAATAATTGAACTCTCATTACAAAGGAAGTGAAAGGAAAAAAAATGGAACAAAGCTGCGCAGCAACAATACACCAGCATAACGAAGTTAAAAGTAGCCTATTAGTTTGTGTTGTTGGAATAAAAACTATTTTTTGTATATGATATGCAATGGTTTGTTTTATGGATAGTAGAAATATTTATGTCAGAAATTTATACAAACCTATAGGGAATTTTGTGTTTACACCTACTTTCCCCTGAAATATTCACTCATATACCTACTTTCTACATATGTTTTAAAAATTGCTAGGCGCTAGTCGGACGGTCGAGTTGTACCAAACGATTAATCTATTAATTAGGGATTATAGGTGAATTAATTGGAAACTAGTTTTAGGGCTTATATCTGATTTTAGTAGATATATATTTCATATTTTGACTACAATTACAGATAAGTTAGTTGGTGCAGTGGTTTACATCAATTGAAAGCGAGTCCTATGTTTTTGTATGATTTCCAGTATATTTATATCCAAAATTTACAGATCTAATTACAAACTATCGATTTTAACTGAATTTAAACAAAAAAGTGAGTTTTTCACAGATCCGATCTTTTGACCGAATATAGTGAAATCGCGGCGGTTAGGTGCCGCCGAGCGCTTTTCTGGAGATTATTCGGCTGCGGAGGCCGATTTTTAAAACAGGGCTTTTTACTATCTCTATATTTTTCTTATGTCACAATTTAAACCCTCCAACTAAACTAACCTTCTCTTTTTACTTTTTATTTTTCCTTCTCATTTCTCTTTCTCCATTATCTCTTTGTCTTTTAATATTTTTTTTCTTCAAAAATTATTTTTTTTATTTTCAGAACAATGTTTTAAGTTTAGTAACTTTAGTAGTTGACAAAAAAAACATTTTTTGCATCTTTCGATATTTTTTCATTCCACAAAAAAATAATAATTAATGAGTCTAATCTAAATAAAATACAATTGAAATGGTGTTCATAGTCAAATCAACAATTTCTAAATCCAAATTAAATTAATTAAATAATTTGAAAATTAATGAATTTATTTAACTAAATTTTCAATATGAAATAGACTGTTTGTGCACATACTTTAAGCTTAAATTAAATGCATAATGGATTAACAAAATATTGCATTCATAAGTTTTAAGGAACTTTAATCTGTTATCAGTACCCACAAATTATATTAGTATTTATATGATCATGAATATATGGATTTGATGTTGTTGTTGTATCATAAACCCTAAATCTCTAGAACCTGCAAATTCGGTTGGTATCCATATGACTACGAATATATGGATTTGATGTGTTGCTAGTACCACATTTATGGTCATGTGTTATAGATTTGATAACAAACTTTGATGTGTTACTAATACCCACATTTATGGCCATGTGTTACTAGTACCCACAAATTATATTGGTATCCACATGACCACAAATATATGGATTTGATGTTGATGTTGTATCCTAAATCCTAAATCTCTATATTTTTTTATGATCACTTTGTCATAATATTTTTTTATGGGTAATATAAATATTAATAACTGTTATGATGCTTGTTACATTAGTACAAAAATCTTTCATACAATATATTTATTTATAATACATAGAATTGTCTCGATTCATTATGACTTTTTATTTAATATTTTTTAAGTAGAGTTGAGTCTTTTTATCATATTATTTAATTATTATAAGTTTTCTATTTTGATAGTTGTGTTTTTTAAACTCATAGTTATATATTTAACATTTATGAAGTTTTAGCCGTACATATTATTTTCTTCTTTTGAGACAATTTTTAATTTTATTATTTAGCATATATTTTTAAATGATTTTATAATATATAATTCTAAATTTCGAATTTAATTTAATTTGTTTTGAAATATTTTTTCCACGACATCACAAAGGTGTGAGTCCTAGTAATTACTAATTCTAAAACAAAATAATATGAAAAGATTATTGTGAAACAAACATATTAATTTGAAAGAAACATTGCTCTAACATTGATCTTTCGTTCACCATCATAGTTCCACCATCTACTCAAGTTATGATGGTTTAGAGATTGAAAACAAGAATAAAAGGTAGCACTTTCATGTGACTGAACAGAAATTGAATGGGATTGCTAAGAAACACTGAAGCTAGAGATTTCCAACTTTCTTTGTGATCCCAGTCAAGTGGTGTTAAGTTCATCTGAGGTACTACCTTCTTCTTCCGTTCTAATCTCTAACCTAGAAACAAATTCAATACTAGCACTTGAATTGGGTTGTGGAACTAGGGCATTGATATAGAGACCCATAATAATTGAAAACTTTTGAACCATAACTACATGGACAACCGATAAAACATGCATGCATGCTATAATTGAACAAATGGCTTGTGCCCCGAAATTCATAAAACGACATAAATTCCTTATACATTAGAAAATAAAAACTAGATTCTTAGCTGTTTTGTTCCAACTCCACTTGTTCTTCTCATCAAAAAAAACATCTCTCCTGACCACAATTCTCCTTGTAGACGGATTAAACAGTCGATAAGCCTTGGATCCTAGTTTGATTCCAAGGTGTACTAAACACTGTGATCGATCGTCTAGCTTCTTGAGACCTGCAGAATCAGCCTTAGCATGAGCTATACTCCCAAATACTCTTAGGTGTTCTATGTTTGGCTTTCTCTCTCGCAAAAACTCGTCTGGTGTGATGTCATAGAGCCTTAGTAGGTATCTGATTGATTACGTAAGTATTGTGACTCACTTCTTCCCCCCAAAGATAATTCGGTACCTCCATCGCCTTAAGGATGCTCCTAGCCATCTCCATCATGGTCCTGTTTCTTCTTTCGACCACACCATTTCGTTGTGGAGTGTATGGTGTTGTTAATTGTCTATTGATCCCATTTGTTTCACAAAAAACATTGAACTCGCTTGATGTGAATTCTCCTCCCCTATCTATTCTAAGAGTGATAATCTATTTTCCAAGATCATTTTCCACAACACTCTTGAACGCCTTAAAGCTCCCAAACGCATCTTTTTTCTTTTATCAAGATGGACTACATGTACCTTAAAAAATCATCCACAATAACAAAAATATAATTGTTATATGCAAGTGTTATTGGACGGCATAAGTCAGCGTGAAGAAGCTCTAAAGGTTTAGAGGCTTGATACATAGAAGCCTTTGGGAATGCTTGTCGTGTTTGCTTACCAACAAGAAACGACTCACACAACATCTTCTCGTCTCTAACCTCTGACATGTCGTGAACCATCTTCTGTTGGAACACCGCATTGATTGTTTTGACGTTTATGTGTCCAAGTCTAGCATGCCACTTCCAATTATCATCCTCGATACGTGTGTGCAAGAAACTTGGTCTTCCGATGTTAAGCCTTATTTTATACAACATGTTTGTTGATCTCATAACATTCACCAACATCCTCTCGCTTGGATCATGGACCGTCAACCAGTTTTGTTTTATACGAACGCCGCCGCCAACCTCTATAGCTTGTCCCAAGCTCAAGATATTGCTTTTGAGGTCAGAAATATAGTAAATATCAGCCTCCAAAACCTGTTCCTCACCCTTACTCTGAAAAATTATCTATCCTTTTCCTTTTATTTCTACGCATGATCCATCTTCAAACCTTACTTTGCCTCCAATATTTTCACTAAGCTCGGAGAAGTAATCCGTATGACCTGTCATGTGATTACTAGCTCCATTTTCTAAATACCACATTCCATCTTCCTTGCCATATATTATGGGTATGATCCTGTCTTCATTCAAAAAAACAATCTCATGCATAAACAGTGCTTTCTCAGCTTCTTCTGTTTCCATTGTTTCTACCTTATTTGCTTCTTAAATCTTCTAAACCCTCTCAGGACAGTGTGAGGTATAGTTACCAGGTTTGTCACAGCGAAAGCACACCTTGACTTTTGCGATTGGTTTTGATCAGTGTTGGATCGATCTTCTGAGTTGTACTGTGAGTTTTTTCTTCCTCTCACACGTCCTCTATAACCTCCTCCTTCATAGCCTCTTCCTCCTCTTCCTCGTCCTCTGCCTCGAAAGCTATTGTTACTAGGGTTATAGCTTGTTTGTTGGTTGGAGCTAGAGAACATTAGTTTGCTTTGAGTGTTGATACTAAGATTTTTGTATCTCCTAGTATGTTCAATTAACCTTATGCAGTTGTAATACTTAAGGTGTCAATCCAGTTGGGAAACTTTACTAACAATTAAGATGCAATCAAGAAATCACAAGTCAAGCCAATTCAAGTAGAGTGTTTGTCTAACAGTCCTAGAATGATGACAATACAAAAACGGAAATGAGTCACAGAACTAGAAACGAGAATGCATGACGAGAAACTAAAATGAATGAAAACGGAGACAAGTCTAAGCATGAACTAAAAATCAAGAAACGAAACAGTCTCAGGAATGTAATAAAAATCAGAAAGAAAGAAGTCCTAAGGATGGGAGTAATTGATGTCGGTGGAGTATCCTAGTCTATAGAGTGTTTAACATACCACAAGAAAACCATCCCTAAACAATGAACATCACAACTTAGTTAATCCAATCTCTTGACAGAAGCTACTCAAACTCAACCACTTCCAAACCTAGCCCTCGCTAGAGAAACATGATCAAGCATGGCATGAAAAACAAGTTCATTCACGTCAACAAACATCCTAAACAACTAATCTCTTAGGCTAGGAACGTAAGTCTATGGCACTAGTTGGTCAGACATTTCATCGAACACCTTTTGGATGCGGAAATGTCTAAAACCTAGTTCCAATTGATCAGAGAGAAACTAGTATTTCTAACTCTAGTCCAGAAGGGAAACATATAAATCAAAGCTTAAACACTCTACATCCTAAGATCATCCACCTAATCTATCCCATCCTCAAGAACTACTACACTACTCAGATCCGAAAATCATCATCAAGGATGCAAACATAGAAAACATTGAAACAAGCATAGTAAGATAGAGAAATATAAGATGAACAACTTTGTAGAAGGAATCAAATGCAAAATCTCAATAAATCTCCACGATATCGGAATACAAGTCTCATAACGTATTTTTGTGGCTAGGTTAAAAACCTTCTATGAAGAAAAACAATATGAGATAAAAGATTCGATCTCAGTAAAGACTTAACAAAATGTATATATAGTAGTCCAACATGGAAAGCCCTAAAACTTAAAACGACAAGGTAAAGCGTCGGTTTGGTAATCTCCTGAAGCGTGTGAAACCAAATGTCTTTCTTCCCGTCATGTGCGATCGAGTCCGTGCACGTCGAATGGAATGCGTGGCGGGGGAGCATGGCTCGATCAAACAAGCTGGAATGCGTGGCGGGGGAGCATGGCTCGATCAGACAAGCTGGAGTGCGTGGCGGGAGAGCATGGCTCGATCAAACAAGCTGGAGTGCGTGGCGGGAGAGCATAGCTCGAGCGTGGTGTATACGCATTCACTAAAACGATGATAACTCTTGAACCACACCTCCGATTGGTTTGAAATAAACGGCGTTGGAAATATAACTCAATTCCCTACAACTTTGATGAAGACTTCGAAAGCTAAATCCCACTCGAGTGGAACGGCTCGAACGGATGGCTTGGTTGACGCTTCCCGGAGATGGCTCGGACGACAATGGCTCGGACGAGAATGGCTTCCAACGTCTCCTAAATACCTGAAATACTCCAAAATACACAATGTATGCAAGGATGATGCAAGAACTACCTAAACATGCAAAGTGTATAGAAAGGACTAGAAAATGAAGCAAAACAATGGGTTATCCTAGCTAAATGCATTTTAAATATATGCTAAGGAGAGACAAAATATAAACATATCAACTCCCCCAAACTTATTCTTTGCTTGCCCTCAAGCAAACGATCAAGAACGAAGTATGGAGAAGACGTGTGAAGATGGGGTCTCAGAACATAGAACATGCTGAATAGAGTAGTTAGAATCAAGGTCCTGGTTTTTAGTTCTATGATGCGTGGTGAAGGAACTTTATTTCTTTAATCTACACATGCAATCCTATCAATCATTCCCTTTAACATTCATTAACAGAGAACCGTGAATCAAGCTAAACAATGTCATTGAACTCATTTGGCTAGGGTAAAAGGTCAGAGACATAGATGGTCTCCTTCTCAGGTGGTTTTATCAATTCAGAACAATGTTCTCTCACGAAAAGAAGTTGAGCTTAAGAGAAGGCTAAAGGTTGAAACCAACTGATACATACAAGAGCAGCGTCATGTCTACCCAAAGAACGTTCCAAACCGAAGTTGGTCCTATCTCTACCCTTCATCAGAAACACCATCTCAAACCCATTCTTTCACTCTTTACATGTGGTCTTAGGAGGAGTTCACTTCTTATCATTCTAGCGGATTGAGAAATCTTTATTATCACTATGGTTCTTTTTCTTTTCTTCTAAGAACTCTAGACATATTCAGCATTTTTACTTTATTTTCTTTGTCTAATCTTTTTATTTCATGCCCAAAACCAATAACTCGTTATTTTGCTCAACCCAAATCCTTTACTAGACTTGTAAACTTTGTAAACACATCCCCCTCCTAAAGACGTTCTACCCTTTACTCTCCGTTTTTTTTTATACTTCACTTTTCTGCACAAATCCATACCCAATATCCAAAATCGAGTTCTCACCTAGTCCTACTAGTCCGGATAACGCGAACTAGAACTACACAGGATCCTACTCTTGTCGGTTAGAACCTAACACTTTCTAACAAGCTCAAATCGGAAAAAGGCCTGACACTCAAGAATACAATTGGCTTGAAAGAAGGGTTGGTTAATGGTGCGGGGAACTGTTCCAAAGATGGGAATCAGCTACTTGGAATGACAAGGGTGGTAAAAATGTGAAAGACAGTCCAAGTATGTATATGGTATCTATGAGTTCAACTTCAATGCATAACAAGATAATTGCAAATCAGGATTAGGTTCAGATAGATAGGGAATGACGTCAATTCAAAACATGCTTCAATCTTATTTTTTTCAAGTTCAATCAACAAGCATCAAAGAACTAATAACAAGGGCCTTGATCCTATCCTATTGAATTCAGCATGCTACCATGGTTACAATCATCATCAACCCCTATTCTAAATGCAACACCCCTATATGAATGACACTAGACTCAATCCTAATATGCAAGTGCAAGCTACATGAACACTCTCTTTTTGTGGAAATTTTCAAATTTTTTTTTTCAATTTTTTTGGTTTTTCTATGCAAATAAATGAATGTAGACTCAAACATAATATGATACAAAAATATGAAATAAAAATCACAGAACACAACATCAGATACATCATATCAAATCCTCCCCCAAACTTAAGTTACACAGTCTGCTGTGTAAAACAAATTTGCAGGAGGATTTAAGAATCACAACAGAAACAATGCAGGAATGAAATGGTATGTACAAAGGGAAGGTAGGAGTACCTTAGTAGTAGAAAAAGGAGTCGGAGCTCGCCCAAGGAGTTGGTGCGTGATACTGACTCTGTCCTTCACCTTGTTCTGGATCCGCAGGAGTAACCTCAGCTGGTTGGTCAACTTGCTGCTCAACCGCTTGCGGGTTCTGATACATGTTTGGCTGCTCGTCACACTGCATGTCATCGACTCTTGACTCACCATGGTCTGATACCAACAAAACAACCTCGGCAGGCTGATAATCACCTTGATGTTCGATCTGCTGCTCAAACCCGGGCATGCCCTGATAATCACCCTGAGCTTCATCTCGCTGCTCAACCTTAACCTCATGCTCATCTCGAGCTGCAGAACGACGCGCTGACCGACGACTTGAGGAGGCTCTAGAACCTCGTGAACTGCGTCTCTGTCTCTCCCTAGACTCGTGTGACGAGTGGTGTGAAGGAGCGGATGAAGGCTGACGCTCTTGTGACACAGATGAAGATTGACGTTTTGGGGATGGAACCGGAGAGAGTGTTCTCTGACGAGTTGGCTCGATGGAGACTTTGTGTGTGGCTCGAGAGAGAGGCTCGATTGGGTGTTGGCGTGAGTGGCTTGAGCGTGGTATATGAAAGTGGCTCGAGTGGTGTGAGTGAAAATGGTTCGAGCATGGTCGATGAAAGTGGCTCGAGCGTGGTTGGTGAAAGTGGCTCGAGCTGGGTGTATAGTGATGAAACTGTTAGGATGGGTCGAGTCTGATTCCATGCCGTCGGTTGAACCTTGCTCGAGTCGAAGATGGTTGAGAACGCACAGTGGTGGTTGAACTCTCTAGGTTGCGTCGCAGCGCCTTCTTTTGACTTATACTTTCACTTTTTTTTTTGTTGCCCATACTCCCTTCTGCAGATTCCTGAACACCAGAAAACTAAAAACAAAAATCAAAAACACAAGGATCCTAAAAAATATTTACAGTGATACCTTTGGGACTTCCTCCCAAGTGAGCTTGTTTAAAGTCTCTAAGCTTGACTTTGCATACTCCTTATGCTTTGGGAGGTTCATAGAGAGGCTTCAGAGACCCCTCTAGAATGTCTTGTCTAGCCAAATACTCTTTAACATTCTGCCCAGGTTCAACAACAAATGAACTTCTCTTCTTCATTATCCCAAACCTCTTCCTTAATTTACTTGGAGGAGAACTTCTCATTGTACTTTGGAGCTTCTTGATTTTCCCACTCATCTCCTTCACCATAGCTGTTAACTCTTTCACTGAATCCCTTAGAATCTGAGTATTTTGGAGTTCATACAAATTGTCAAGCGCGGGAGGACTTGAATCTTGCGGTTTAGGAAGCAGGTCTTGACGCTTAGGGAGGGTAACGACTGCACTCAAGTTGGAGAATAGTCAAGTGACACTTTGAGTTTTCTCTTTGGTTACCAAAACCTCAGTTTCTGCCTCATTCACACTCTCAAAGATGTCAAACCCAGCTTTATGATCTTTCTCTTCTATCACGAAGGTCTGCCCATCAATAGTTGGTTTCTTCTTAGAATCCTTGATGTCAAACTTCATCTTGAAGTTTTTACCCAGATTTAGATCAATCATCACCTTCTTGACATCAATGACTGCTCCAGCTGTAGCTAAGAAAGGTCTTCCCAGGATTAGTGGATCTTTAGGCTCTTCATCCATTCCCAGCACCACAAAGTCAGTAGGAATCTCTGTTTGTCCAATTTTGATGGGCAAGTTCTCTAGTAGACCATGAGGCAATCTAGTTGTCCTATCAGCCAATATTAAGCGGAGGTTGCATGAATTGTATTCGTTGAATCCTATCCTCTGAGCTACATAGAGTGGCATGAGGCTTACTGAAGCACCAAGGTCACATAGGCACTTTTTGAAGGCTAATGGACCTATAGAACAAGGCAAGGTGAAAAAACCAGGGTCCTCTAGCTTCTTTGGGATAATCATCTTCTGAATAACAGCCTTGCATTCATGAATAACCCCACCTATGTCATGCACTACCCTATCATCTTCCAGAGCCTTAGCTTGAGCTCCTTTAGCCATCTCCTCCTTCTCTTTGGTCCAATCTATTACCAAATCAGTTAAAAACTTTTGATATTGAGGCACAAGTGCAAATGCATCAAGCAAAGGCATCCTAAATTCAATCTCCTTGACTTGGTTTTCGAACAGAGCTTTATACTTCTCAGTAAGCTGCTTCTTAAACCTCACTGGAAATGGTAGAGGTGGCTTGTATGGTGGAGGAATGAATCTCACAGGTTTATCCTTGGGAGCAGCGGGTTCTTTAGTAGCTTCAGGATTAGATTGCTTGGCTAGCTTAATTGGATCCTTGAGCACCTCGACAAGATCCTTTATCTGAACTTCATATTGAAGAAAATCCTCCCCATCTAAAGTCTCAGTATCCTCAGTGAGCCGTACATCTACAACTTGGGTGGTGATGGCATGCATAATAGCATAGTCCTTGGGGTTTTGAACTGCTTTTCCAGGTAGTTGGCCAATTGTTGGGATATAAGTAGAAACAGTCTTGCCTTCCATATACTTCATCTTGGAGTTAAGAGTTTCAAACTTGACATTCAGATCATTGTAAGAACATTCCATGCGCTGACTGAGTTCAGCAAACTTCTTAGCAGTATCCAGAGAACCACTAGCTTGACCTTGCAGAAGTTGTTGCAGCATGTGCTTCATTTCATGATCTGGAGCTTGAGTAGGCTGAACCTGTTGAGGTGAAAATCCTGGTGGTGGTCCGGAAGGAGTGTGAGAACCTTGCTGGAACTGTTGCTTAGGCACGAATCTTTGATTGTAAGAAACAAAAGGTTTTTACGGACCTTGTTG
This sequence comes from Camelina sativa, assembly GCF_030686135.1. NCBI lineage: Eukaryota > Viridiplantae > Streptophyta > Magnoliopsida > Brassicales > Brassicaceae > Camelina > Camelina sativa. Next base: position 5,468,075 of record NC_141885.1, read on the forward strand.
TTGCTGTTGAGGAGGGTACACCTGATCTTGTGGATTTGCAACATTGGTGCTCCGGTAAGACAAATTGGGGTTCGTCTTGTAGGGGTTATAACCCTTGTTGTATCCACCTTGATTTTGGACGTAGTTGATTGCTTCAGACTGCTCACCCTTCCCATCCTGAACTTGAAAAGGGTTATCCTCAGATACGAAATGGAAAGTCTGCTGCTGACTTAGCAAGAGGCGGTCAAGCTTGTCATTGACATTCTTAAGGTCCCTCTTGTACTTCTCCTCAGACCCAGCGTCACCTCTAACCGTGCGGTCGTAGTCTTCATTGTAGTTACCGTCAGACTGGGCGAGATTCTCAACCAGTTGCCATCCTTCATCAACGTCTTTGTTCAGGAAGTTGCCGTTAGAAGCAGTGTCAAGCAGCATGCGAATTTTTGGAAGTACACCACGGTATAGAGTGCTTAGCAGTGACTCATTCCCGAAACCATGGTGTGGACACTGGCTGTGGTAACCCTTGAAACGCTCCCAGGCTTCACAGAATGATTTTGAGCTTTTCTGAGTAAAGCTAGAAATGTCATTACTGAGACGTGTTGTTCTGGATTTGGAGAAGAACTTGGCCAAGAATGCTTTCTTGCAACCATCCCAAGTGGTGATTGATCCCTTGGAAAGGTTTTTCTCCCATTGATGAGCTTTGTCTCTTAGGAAAAATGGGAAGAGGCGCAACTTGTAACCATCCTCACTCACGCTGTTGATCTTGGTAAGACTGCACAGACGGTCGAACTCGTCCAAATGGTCCAGTGGATCATCCATAGGCAACCCATGAAACTTGTTTCCCTGGATCAGGGAGATCAGACTGCTTTTGATTTCGAAGTTGTTGTTTTGCACGGCGGGAGGGACGATTCCAGCACACTGAGTATGAGTGTTCGGTGCATCCCCAACACCAATGTTTCGCGGTCTTGGATTTGGTTCATTTTGTTGTTCCATAGTGACTTGTGCGGGATGATCAGTGAGATGACGAGCTTTTCGTGGTTGTTGTAACCGATTGATGTCGTCGATAACAGGAAGGAGATTCTGATGTCCTCTTGATCTGGTGTGCATGCAAGGTTGCAATCAACAGGTTCCTGAGATGAAAAACAAACAAGCAGACAACCAAAGCAAGTCAGTACCCAGAATGATAAGTGTGACAAAACTTAATCTTGCAAAACTTGAAATCTTAAATGTAGCAAAATGAATCCCCCCCCCCCCTGGCAACGACGCCAAATTGATACTAAGATTTTTGTGTCTCCTAGTAGGTTCAATTAACCTTATGCAGTTGTAATACGTAAGGTGTCAATCCAGTTGGGAAACTTTACTAACAATTAAGATGCAATCAAGAAATCACAAGTCAAGCAAATTTAAATAAAGTGTTTGTCTAACAGTCCTAGAATGATGACAATACAAAAACGGAAATGAGTCACAGAACTAGAAACGAGAATGCATGGCGAGAAACTAAAATGAATAAAAATGGAGACGAGTCTAAGCATGAACTAAAAATCAAGAAACGAAACAGTCTCAGGAATGTAATAAAAATCAGAAAGAAAGAAGTCCTAAGGATGGGAGTAATTGATGTCGGTGGAGTATCCTAGTCTATAGAGTGTTTAACATACCACAAGCAAACCATCCCTAAACAATGAACATCACAACTTAGCTAATCCAATCTCTTGACAGAAGCTACTCAAACTCAACCACTTCCAAACCTAGCTCTCGCTAGAGAAACATGATCAAGCATGGCATGAAAAACAAGTTCATTCACGTCAACAAACATCCTATACAACTAATCTCTTAGGCTAGGAACGCAAGTCTCTGGCACTAGTTGGTCAGACATTTCATCGAACACCTTTTGGATGCGGAAATGTCTAAAACCTAGTTCCAATTGATCAGAGAGAAACTAGTATTTCTAACTCTAGTCCAGAAGGGAAACATACAAATCAAAGCTTAAACACTCTACATCCTAAGATCATCCACCTAATCTATCCCATCCTCAAGAACTACTACACTACTCAGATCCGAAAATCATCATCAAGGATGCAAACATAGAAAACATTGAAACAAGCATAGTAAGATAGAGAAATATAAGATGAACAATTTTGTAGAAGGAATCAAATGCAAAATCTCAATAAATCTCCACGATATCGGAATACAAGTCTCATAACGTATTTTTGTGGCTAAGTTAAAAACCTTCTGGGAAGAAAAACAATACGAGATAAAAGATTCGATCTCAGCAAAGACTTAACAAAATGTATATATAGTAGTCCAACATGGAAAGCCCTAAAACTTAAAACGACAAGGTAAAGCGTCGGTTTGGTAATCTCCTGAAGCGTGTGAAACCAAACGTCTTTCTTCCCGTCATGTGCGATCGAGTCTGTGCGCGTCGAATGGAATGCGTGGCGGGGGAGCATGGCTCGATCAGACAAGCTGGAACACATGGCGGGGGAGCATGGCTCGATCAGACAAGCTGGAGTGCGTGGCGGGGGAACATGGCTCGATCAAACAAGCTGGAGTGCGTGGCGGGGGAGCATGGCTCGAGCGTGGTGTATACGCATTCACTAAAACGATGATAACTCTTGAACCACACCTCCGATTGGCTTGAAATAAACGGCGTTGGCAATATAACTCAATTCCTACAACTTTGATGAAGACGTCGAAAGCTAAATCCCACTCGAGTGGAATGGCTCGAACGGATGGCTCGGTTGACGCTTCCCGGAGATGGCTCGGACGACAATGGCTCGGACGAGAATGGCTTCCAACGTCTCCTAAATACCTGAATTACTCCAAAATGCACAATTTATGCAAGGATGATGCAAGAACTATCTAAACATGCAAAGTGTATAGAAAGGACTAGAAAATGAAGCAAAACAATGTGTTATCCTAGCTAAATGCATTTTAAATATATGCTAAGGAGAGACAAAATATAGACATATCAAGTGTCTTCCTGTGATACTTCCCCAAGAATCCTTTCTTTATATGCTTTTAGTCTTCCCACTATATCTTCAAAGCTAATAGTGTTGAGGTCCAACACTTGTTCGAGGGAGGCTACCATGTCAATAAATTTGCTCCTAGGTAAGCTCTTTAAAATTTCTTCATAAGTTTAGGCTCTTCAATCGATTCTCCAAGCGATGCTTCTTTCGTTGCTATCTTAGACAATTTTCCTGCAAAGTTATGAGCCTTGTCTGATTTTATCATTCGTATCTTGTCAAACTCAGACATCAAAGTTTGTATGCGCACCTCCTTGACACGCTCTGCTCCAAGGTGTCTTGATTGTATTGAATTCCAGATCTGTTTTGGAGTATTCAAGTTACCAACCTGCAAAGTAAGAGCTTCATGAATCAATTGAAATAACAAAGTTGTGGCTATATCATTCTTTTCAGGATCGGTTGATCCTGGCTCGATAGTTTCCCACATTTTACAATTCGCAGCATGATCCTCACCCTCATTGACCATATTGTGTAATTCGTAGAGGTAAGTAGAAGGCATTGAATGGAGATAGCTTTGTCCAACTCCTTTGGGCGTGATGTAGCTACAAGTTCTCTCATTGTTGTGGTTCGAAAACCTTTACCAAAACTTGCTCTGTAATCAAATCACAACTTTGATCGATTAAACCTAGAGCTCTGATACCAAATATAAGATGAAACACTTTGCTTTTATAAGAATCACTGCTTAAAAATATAACTCAAAAACTAAACAATAAAACACTTTCACATATCATTGTCACAACTCAATAATTGATATATACAGTGCTTTTCTCTTCCTATTTCAATTAGAACTAGATAACTCCTAATTCTAGTAGGATTGTCTTTGAACCCCTCTTGTCCTTATCACTTTTTCGTAAAGATATCTTGGGCTCTAAGTCTTTGAAGTATATCGAACACTTCCTAGTTTGCCTAGCCTTTTTTAGTTTCGTTATAATTTTTTAATAAACAATTTCATAAAATGCCGAAAGGAAAGAAACAGTTTCATGAAATATGTTTCTAGTATAATTGTTATTATTTTTACTTCCTTGTAAAAACTTTTGCATTTCAATAGAATAACCTTTACGATAAAAAGAAAAAAATATATTCTAAAATCAATTTTCTTAATTGCATCATCACTAAATGAGTTTTGCCAAATCTAACATGACTTTGATATGTACAAATTTTTATTGTTTTTAACTGAATCCTAGAAGAGTTAGATCTGGTGACCAAAAAAAAAAAGAAGAGTTAAATCTAGATTCTGGTTATGATAATCGTTTTTATATTAGTATCTTATTATATAAAGTATAGTTTCAAAATTTACTAACTCACCAGATCGTGACACGTGTCAATTTTAAAAGCTACTAACTCACTAGATCATGACAAGTATCAATTTCGAAAGTTACTAACTCAAAAGATCGTGACAAGTGTCAATTTTACACAAATTTCTAATTTTAAAAGAAAATGAATCTTTAAAAAAATCAAGAAATAAAAAAAAATTACTAATCATAAAATAAAATTATAAAAATAATCTTACGATAAAGAGACATGTAGTTCCTAAAGAAAATCTTTCTATAATAATTATATTTGTACAAAAAAATTATATGTTATATTGAATTCTTGGTCTAATCCTAAAAGAAAAAGAATTTAAATATAATGAGTTGAATGAAAGTATTCTCATCGGATTAATTGAAATGCTTGACCAATACAATGAGTTAGCTAAAGTATTCATAATTGCTAGAGATAGATACGAATAAGGAACAATTGAAGAATACTTAATCTGATTAATTAAAAATAAAAAATGTGGTAGACAATTTGACCTTCAACAAGGAAACAATATAGCTGTACTTATTGTGGGTGACATGTCTATTCCAAATTGTGAGAGATATAATAGTGTATCCAAAAATGGACAAACCACAATACATCAGCTCTTTACATCCATCGTACATGTATCTACAATATCCTTTATGTTTCTATATAGTGAACAAGGTTATATGGAAAGAACATTTGTATATAGAGAAGGATATACTACGAAGAGGTCATATATTACAATGCAAGAATATTATGCATATCAAATACATTCAAGATTGACATCTCATGAACAATAATTCATTCAGTTTTTTCCATCAATACGTGGTTGATGCATACACTGCTATTGAGCAAGAACGTATGAATTTTTATTTGTATAACCAGAAAAAAAACTTAGAGCAGATCTTTATAATAATGTATGTGATGCAGTTGAAACAAGGGGATGCAAATTCAAACAAAAATAGGCAAAAAAATAATTTTACCATCTTCGCTCACAGACGGACCACAATTCATGGTAGAGAATTATCAAGACAAAATGGCAATGTGTAGACGGTATGGAAATCCAGACTTTTTCATTATTAGAACATCAAATCCAAAATGGGAAGAAGTAAATGAACGCATAAAAAGGCGGGAAATGAGAATGCAAATGACAGATCTGATATTAAATGTTGTGTATTTAAAATGAAATTAGAAGAACTCCTTAAAAACCTACAAGATGGAGTCTTTTTCGGTCCTAGTACAACAGGTATAAATATAATTTATTACCGATATTATCTTTTATTATATTTGATAAAGATGCAGAAAAAATCACCATAACAACTGCAAATATCGTAAAAGCTACAAATTATAGAAAATTGTTTTATTGTATGAATATTTAGACTTGAAATTTAATTAACTGTTATTATATTGTTTATATAGATAAAATGTAATTTGGGCGAAAAAAGAATTAGAAGATATTCCCGTATATGTGCATTCAATTATAAATATTTATTTATTCGAGATTCAATTATTAAAAATATTTATATGTTGTTCATATCCTACATTTATTTTAATTTGGTTTTAACTCATTTTTAGGATATGTTTTATTTATACTGTACCAAATAAAAATAAGTGATACAAAAGTCCGGATTTTCATAAATGTTTGGTTAATAATTATTTAAAGAATTATTTTAACCGGTTGCACCGTCTTCAACTCGTACGGCACGTGGCCCGACTGCAAAACATGCCACGCGGCTAACGTCACGTATCCAACGACGGAGGATGAGCTTCGTAAAGCCGTGGCTTACGCGGCCAAGCACCATCTCAAAGTCAAAACCGTCACCTGATTCTCTCACACCATACCCAAACTCGCTTGTCCTTCCGGTTCAGACGCAATGCAAATCAGTACGTCGAAGTATAATTCGGTTATCGAGATTGAACCGGACCGGTTAACGGTTACGGCTGATTCTGGTGTTTCGTTGAGAGAGCTGATCGATAAAGTTGAAGGAGCTGGGTTTAGCATCGGTACGTCGCCGTATTGGGAAGGAGTTAGTATTGGTGGGCTCATTAGTACTGGATCTCACGGAAGCTCGTGGTCTGGACGAGGCGGTTCGGTTCATGACCATGTTGTCGGAATCAGCCTTGTGGTTCCGGCGAATTCATCTGAAGGTTTCGCCAAGGTTGTTAAACTCGAGGAAGGTAGAGATGATAAGCTTCTTGACGCCGCTAAAGTATCGTTGGGTGTTTTAGGAGTCATCTCTAAGGTAAAACTTAACGCCGATACCTTTTCTCTGTAAAATTGTTTGTTTTTATATCGTTTTGTTTTGTATTTTTAATCTTTTGTAGGTTAAGCCTTCGATAGAGAAAGTATTCAAGAGAAGTATGACGTATAATTTCACATCTGACGTAGCAATTGAAGACATATTTATGGAGCATGGCAAAAAATTCGAATTCGGAGACATAACTTGGTATCCTTCTAGGAAAATTTCGGTTTACCGTTACGATATCCGATCACCGGTCAACGTCGCCGGCAACGGAGTCAACGATTTCATTGGTTTCAGTCTAATCCTACCTTGATCTCTAAAGGGGTTCGAGCATTAGGTTAGTAGACGACTCCAACCCTTTCCGGTTTAGTTTGGTTTTATGAGATGTTTAAGAATCTAAATTTTGGATTTGAAAATGTTGTAGAGAAGGCTCTTGAATCTAGCAAGAACGAGAAAGGAAAATGCACCACGGCTGATACGACTTTGGCCTACAAGAAACTTAGCGGGAATGGTCTTAAGAACAATGGGTTACTCTTTACCGGGTATCCGGTTATCGGGAGACAAGGCAAGATTCCGACTTCCGGGTCTTGCCTCTACTCATCTTCGATTAGAATTGACGTGGCTTGTGCATGGGACCCGAGGTATAACGGTCTTTCCTTCTATGAAACGACGGCTATATTTAAGTTTAGAGGCTTTCTCCTCGACGTGAAGAAGCTACGAGACTTGGAACCAGAAAGACTATGCGGGATTGATATCTATAACGGCATCCTCATACGTTTCATCAAGGGCTCAAATGCTTATCTTGGCCAGACACAGGACTCTGTGGTTGTTGACTTTTAACTATTACCGAGCGGATGATGAGTTAGCCCCGAGGTTGAACGAGGGATGGAGCAGATGGCGTTTGTCAAACACGGGGCGAAGCCGCATTGGGGAAAGAATAGGAAAGTGGGTTTCTTTGGCGTGAAGCAAAAGTGTGGACCTAACTTTGACAAATTCTTGGAAGTGAAGAACAAGTTAGATCCTACCAAGATGTTTTCAAGTGAATGGTCTGATGAGATTCTGTTTGGAATAGAAGGTCCCAAGTGCGACGGATGTGCCCTTGAAGCGATTTGTGTGTGTTCAGAAGACTGAAGACAGACATTGTAGCCCTTCCGAAGGTTACTTTTGTAGACAAGGTCTTGTTTATACACAAGCTAGGGTTTGCAGATACTCTCCGGTGCAAGTTCTAGTGACGTAATTAGCTTGAGTTTTTATGTTTTAAATAATATCATCCGGTGACAGAATAAATTGTTCTTCATATACTCATGAGTGTATCCAAAGGAATATAAATGTTTTACTAGGATCTTGGATATCCTTAACTTTTGGAATATATTATATATGCTATTTGTCCGGACATATTTGACTCTTTCAAAAGTATTTGCAAGTGGATTTAATAAAACAATAAAAAAAAAATTATCCGTGGATTATGACACGTTTCAAACCGTTGTGGCGTTGTCCGATCAAAAAAATCATGTTGCTTCCGCTGCTGCATCCCGACGTTTACCCGATTGGATAGGAAGGGTCTTTATAATCGAAAAAGTTCTCAGTATTCTCATGTTAACCGATATGTAATTAAGACACTTTCAAACCCGTCGATTTAATTAGTTTTACCAATTAACGTGGTATCAAAACCTAATATTAGTATATTTATCTTCACGTATAGGCATACAATTATTAAAGACCAATTTGAACATTAAAACCAAATACAGTACCTCTTTAAAAAAATCATTCTACTATATTAATTGCAAAGTACAAATATAAAACTAACCTTAAAATGTGTAAATAATTACATTTACTTGCCATTAGAAAAGTTTAATTAATTAATTAATCATTATTAATTATTAATAAACAAAAAAAATGGATGATCAAAAGTGTAAAACGCTCAGATAGATCATATGTCAGTAAACCATACAACAGATCTGCAAATCTGGATCTTGTGTTGTCAACATGCTTCGATACAATATTTTTGAGACGGTCGAGTCTTTTTACAGCCCTAATACTCTCTCTAGAGTTGGCTCCTTCTGGCCAATTCAGTCTAAACCCTCTCCTAAAATATTTCTCAGTACCCCAGCTGGCTTTTCGGGTCTTTTAACTTAAAAGCCTTTTAACAAAAAGTAAATAAATAAAGAAAAAAAATATTTATTAATTTGATTTTAAAAATCTAATTTAATAAAATTTTTAGTTCAATAGTTTTTACTAGAACGGGTTAATTTTTTTATCAAAAATCTAATCAAATAAAATCTATATCAGTTCCCTTTTACAACTTAGATTTTTAAAACTAATTAATAACATAATAACAAAATAAATTATTACAATTTTTTGATAAAAAAAATTCAGCATACCTAATACATGTTACGTTAGCTGTCTCTACGTGATATCTTCAGGAACAGTGCTGACCGGTATACAACTAAATAATAGATTGTTGCACCGTAGTAATAACCCACCTGGATTTTACGATCCATCTCTGTCACATTCCCAAATCACCCACTTAACCGTTTGTGACACCCAACTCTTACGATAACAAACTTATATCAAACAAATCAGACTATATCCCATGACTACCACCACAACGACAAGTCGACAAGCATAATACCACGTGTTATTTCTTAACACACAACATCCCCTTTCCAATTGTATCTCTCGTGCCTCTCACACTTCTTTGTGCACACTGGCGGATCCGGGAAATTTTTTTAGGGAGATCAATAATTTTTTTAAATAGTTGAAATGGAAAAAAAACAATGTATTAGTGTGATATTGGGAAATCGAACTCGGGTTTGGGGGGTCACACTTAAGAGGGAAAGACCAACTTAGCTGCATATACTTCAACAATTTACATGCAAAAATACATATTTGAATAATTTACCCATGCCAACTGACCCACCTATTTTTATAGGTAGATCCGCCATTGTTTCTGCACCTATCACTCTTACATACATGATCCCTCATGCCTTAACACTTCTCATCCATCGGTTTGCCAGCTATCTTGATCCGCATTCCTCGTTCATAACCACCACCATACAACTACCAGGATCTTTTTTTTTCAGGTCTTTCTGTCGTTCACTCGCAATTTTTCTCACACTCAAACAATTTAGTTTACTACACAAAACGTGCATTTCACGAATCACGCAACCCAACATTAAAATACATATATTTAATATAAGTTCTATCTCTAAAATACTAATTTTTTTGTGTTTTCTTTATACTTTATATAAAAAAATATAATTATATACTTATAAATATTGATACATTCAACAAACAAATTGGTTATATATATTATCTCCGGGTTTTTTTAGTTGTCCTTTAGAATAAATATTTTTTTATAATGGTAGTCATTTTAGATTTCTAATACATATGTTTAGTAAAAGTACATATTTTATCTCAATTGTTTTAATGTATTCAGCTCAACAAAAATTGTTTTAATGTATTCAGCTCAACAAAAATTGTTTTAATGTATCTCGATCAGGTCTAATGCCTTAGTATGTGTGTATCCCTGGTTACTAAGGAGACATCTCCTTGATATGTGCAGAGATTGCGAGATGTGAAGTATTCATAAACACCTTCAACGTAGAGTTCTTTGGAGAGTGGCCAATGAGAAATAAGCTCCCATGGGACCCTTGGCCAACAAAGAAGAGTGTGTACCACTTTCGATAACTTCCCCTTTCTCTAAAACAGTGATCGTGTCGCAGTTCTGAATTGTGCTAAGCCTATGTGCAATCACAACACTTGTCCTCCCAACCATCAAACGCTCAAGTGCGTTTTGTACCACACGTTCCGATTGGCTGTCCAAAGCGCTCGTAGCTTCATCAAGGAGCAAGCCAGATGGGTTCTTTAGAACAGCTCGAGCAATTGCGATTCTCTGTTTTTGACCACCAGACAATTGCACTCCCCTATCCCCGCAGTACGTGTCATAGCCATCAGATAGCAATGTGATAAAATCATGAGCGTTGGCTGCCTTTGCCGCCTCCATAATCTCCGATTCGTTTATCTTGTTAGATGCTCCTCCGTACATGATGTTCTCTCGGATTGTCCCACCGAACAACGTTGGCTCTTGGCTAACAAAAGCTATATGTTGACGAAGTGATCTCAGATGATACGATCTTATATCACGACCATCGATTTTAACAATACCCTTTAACGGGTCATAGAACCGCTCGATCAAGCTAACTATTGTGGATTTACCTGACCCGCTTGGACCTACGATCGCTGTTGACTTCCCCTCTTCGATCTCAATAGAGAAGTTCTTGAATATAATCACATCAGGTCGTGTTGGGTAAGCGAAGTCCACGTTGAGAAATCTTATTTGTCCCTTTATTTTTTTGGGGACGTGTCCATCTAGGCTCTCTGGCTCAATGGTTGTGCATCGATCTAATACTGCAAACACCGACGCAACCGCATCTGATCCCTTGGCTAGATCTTTGGTCATGGTCCCAGCTTCGGCAATAATCCGACCAGTACTCGAAAAAATCAAAAATAACTCTAAGAATGCTTTTGACACCATCTTCCCATCAAAAACTAGTCTACCACCATACCAGAAATTCAAAGCTGACACACCCGTTATAAGGCTTTGTGAAGTCCCTAACATAATCCCTGCTAACCATGATTGGCGGACGCTTTCTCTCCGTGGACCTTCTTGTGCCCTTTTAAATAATTTAATAATTCTTTCTTGTGAGGAGAAAGCTGTGATGGTTCGAATATTGGAGACAGCCTCGGCAGCTAGTTTAGTGCTTTCATCTTGGGCATTGATGGCATGTTTCGACATGCGCTTAAGCAGAACACGTTTAGTGTAGAAGGACACAACAATCAGTGGCTGCACTGAAATCATCACTACGGCGAATCGCCAAGAGATGACCAAACCAATTGCACAAGTGATAGTCACTGATGATATAGTTTGTACCAAAAGTGACATCCGATCACCAACTAGTGATCTCACCTGTCATAACAAACCATTCCAAAATCAATAAATAGATAATTAATTATAAAAAAAAGGAGTAAAAACATTGTTCATATATTGAACTTCAAATTAGTAAGGGGGGAAAAAATACCACATTAGCATCGTTTGCTAGTCTAGAGCAAACCGCACCACTCGAGTTCTCGTCTTTGTCAAACCAATTGACTTCAAACGTTAGTATCTTCCCGAGCATATGTTCTCGGATACGTTTTGTTAGGTATTCGCCCATGTATGCAAAACTATAATGCTGACTAATATTAGTCAAGAAAGTGAACAAAGCTAGTCCGACAAATACTAACACATAGATCCTTGTTTTCTCCTTCATCTCCTCATGACTCGTTAGGAAAAACACTGATACCATTGATCCTGCAGAAAATACCTACGCAACCATATAATGCTTGTTTCCACTCTGGTCTATTCATTGCCATCAATCTCTTAAATAATGGCACACGTGACCTATTATCCTTTGGAATCAAATCTGTAACAATGCTTGAACTCGTGCTATGAATAAATTCTTTTGGACTGTACTTCAGGTCTTTACTCAAACTTGTTACCTTGCCCTCTTTCACACTTACATTGATGTTACGATCTGATTCTTTATTCTCCATTTGTTGTAAGCGGATTAGAGAAGTGTAGTGACCATCTACTTTCTCCAAGAGCTCGCCGTGTGATCCAGTTTCTATAATGCGGCCATTTTTGACTGCACAGATAATATCAGCATTACGAATGGTAGAGAGGCGGTGGGCAATCACAATAGTTGTACGGCCAACAGACGCATTGTCTAAGGCTTCTTGGACTACTACCCTTTCGGATTCTGAGTCCAATGCGCTTGTTGCCTCGTCTAGAAGGAGAATTATTGGTGACTTAATTAGAGCTCGTGCAATTGCGATCCTCTGCTTCTGGCCTCCCGATAATTGTACTCCTCTTTCCCCAACCTTTTCAAACACAAAGACCAAAAATATACATTTATAACGTCAAACAAAAAAATTAAATGTATAGTATGTTTTTTTAATAAGAAAATAGGAATATATATAACCTGAGTTTTGTAACCATCGGGGAACTGAGATATGAAACTATGAGCATTTGAAGCTTTGGCAGCTTCCACTACCTCATCCATGGATGCATCCTCTTTACTGAATAATATGTTTTCTGTTATTGATGTGGCGAAAAGCACTGGCTCTTGGCTAACCAGACCCATTTGTGATCTCAACCAGTTCACTTGCAACTTATGAATGGGCACACCATCAAGAAGAATCTCTCCAGCGACCGGGTCATAGAACCTTTGCAAAAGTGATAGCACCGTTGACTTTCCCGATCCGCTTCCGCCTACCAGAGCGACAGTTTTCCCGGATGGAACTCTTAGACAAAAGTCATCAAAGATTGGGGTTTGGGGTCTAGACGGGTATGTGAACTTCACGTGGTTGAACTCGACTTCTCCTCGAGTTGTCTCCAAAATCTGGCCTTCCACGTTGTCCGAGTCTATATCAGGAATTCTTTTTATCACTTTGATCATTCGTTCCCCCGCTACAAACGCCTCCGAGAAATTTTTGAGATTCGACAAACTTTGACCAAGGGATCTGGAAAATGTAAGATATCAAGTATCATGACTACAAGATGGGTTGTGTTTTGTCAGCAAAACCCAAAAGCCTTTACACGTAGTTACTTACGTGCCGCCGAACGTGACGCAAGCAGTGACCGTGGAGACAGTACCACCTTTCGAACCATAGTTCATAACCAGGCGACTTCCGTACCAAGTCATGAACCCCCATATAGCATAAGTAATACCATTGCTCCCAATGGCGATTCCTTTAGCTAGCCCTTGTCTCAACCCTAGCTTCACCGACCCTTGAAGTGCATTTGAGAACTTTGCAATCATCTTCCTTTCACTACCAAATGCGTAGACGGTTCGAACCGACGAGATAGCCTGCTCAGCTATAGAACCAGCCACATTGTACTTTTCACGTATCTTCCTCGAGATGTTTATGAGGGCTCGGCCATACATTAGTCCAGGGATCAAGAGAAGGACGATAAATGGAAAGCCTACTATTGTAAGTCTCCACAATAAAATGAAACCCACTATGTAGCTTGCGACAAACGCAGATACATTCATCAGAAAGTTTGGTAACTGCTTGAAATCAAAACCATCAATAACCGGGTTAAAAACAGGAATCATGGTTTTAAAATGATAGATAAAGATACAAAGTTAACGACCTTTTCACTGATGAAGTCTTGAATGACGAGGCTGTCACTTAGAGACACTAGTGATAACATCAGAAGTGCTTGTGACATGAAGATCAAAGTAACCCACATCTTGTCTTAACACCGCTTTTAAGTACTTCTCCCTCATTTTTGCCGCTTGTCTCTCCCCTGTTCTTGTCCAGCAGTATCCTTCTGTTTTGTTTATACATATTAAGACCATTTTGACAAAATTAGTTAATGAATGATTAGTTACATTGAATGCATCGAATTAATTTAATTTTCCTCACTCGATTAAAATGGGAAAGAAACATTTTATATATACTTACCAAGGAAACATATCACCAAAGATGCACAAGCCACATAAAGCAAAGCTAGAGCATTATGTTCCCAACAAAAGAAACATTAGTACTCTTTCTCTTATATTCTCATCTGTCGTGGCATGCAACTGATACTAGGATTTTTGTATGTCCTAGCAGGTTCAATTAACCTTATGCAGTTGTAGTATTTAAGGTGTCAATCAAAATGGGATGTTGCTAGTCACTCAAGATGCAATCAAGATTTCACAAGTCAAGACAATTCAAAGAGAGTGTTTTTATCTAACAATCCTAGAATGATGAAAATGCAAAACGGAAATGTGTTTTAGGACTAGAAACAAAAATGCATGACAGGAAGCATAAATGAATAAAAACAAAAACGAGTCTAAGCATGAACTAAAAGGCAAGAAATGAAACAGTCTCAGGAATGTAATAAAATTCAGAAAGAAAGAGGTCCTAAGGATGGGAGTAATTGATGTCGGTGAAGTCTCCTAGTCTACAAAGTGTTTAACATGCCACAAGCAATCTATCCCTAGACAACAAACATCACAACTTAGCTAATCCAATCTCTTGGCAAAAGCTACTCAGACTCAACCACTTCCATACCCAGCGCTTGCTAGAGAAACATGGTTGAGCAGGCATGACAAACAAGTTCGTTCATGTCAACAAACATCCTAGAAAACTATTCTCTTAGGCTAGGAACGTAAGTCTCTGGCACTAGTTGGTCAGACATTTCATCAAACACCTTTTGGGCGTGGAAATGTCTCGAACATAGTTCTAATTGATCAGAGAGAAACTAGCAATTCTAACACTATTCCAGAAGGGAATCATAAAAATCAAAGCTTAAACACTCTACATCCTAAGATCCTCCACCTAGTCTATCCCATCCTCAAGGACTACTACACTACTCAGATCCGAAAATCATTATCCAAGATGCAAACACAGAAAACATTGAAACAAGCATTATTAGGTAGATAAAAATAAGATGAACAACTTTTGAGAAGAAATCAAATGCAAAAACTGAATAAACTCGGAGATGTCGGATTACAAGTCTGAGAATGGCTCGAGTGATGCGTTCTCGACTGGTGACTTGAGAATGGCTCGAGTGATGCGTTCTCGACTGGTGACTTGAGAATGGCTCGATTGATGCGTTCCTGACTGGTGACTTGAGAATGGCTCGAGTGATGCGTCTGGAAGGTGTGGCTCGAGCGGATGCGTTTCCAACGTCTCCTAGATACCTGAAATACTCCGAAATGCACAATGTATGCAAGGATGATGCAAGAGTTACCTAGACATGCAAAGTGTATAGAAAAGACTAGAAAATGATACAAAACAATGAGTTATCCTAACTAAATGCATGATAAATATATGCTAATGAGAGACAAAATATAGACATATCAACTCCCTCAAACTTAGTCTTTGCTTGCCTTCAAGCAAACGATCAAGAAAAAAGTATGAAAAAGAGGTGTGAAGATGGGGTCTCAGACCTAAAACATGCTGAATAGAGTAGTTAGAATCAAGGTCCTTGTTTTTAGTTCTATGATGCAAGGTGAAAGAACTTTATTTCTTAACTTAATTGAAACGATTCTGATCTTTAATCTACACATGCAATCCTATCTATCACTCCCTTTAACAATTATTAACAGATAACTGTGAATCAAGCTAAGCAATGTCATTGAACTCATTTGGCTAGGGTAAAAGGTCAGAGACAAAGATGGTCTCCTTCTCAAGTGGTTTTATCAATACAGAACAAGGTTCTCTCACGAAAAGGAGTTGAGCTTAAGAGAAGACTAAAGGTTGAGACCAACTGATACCTACAAGAGCAGCACCCTGTCTACCCAAAGATCTCCAAGGAAACTCAGTCCTAACATTCTAACCCAGAATTTGGTCCTATCTCTACCCTTCATCAAAAACACTATCTCAAACTTTTTACACTTAGTCTTAGGAAGAGTTCACTTCTTTTCATTCTAGCAGATTGGGAAATCTTTATTATCGCTATGGTTCATTTTCTTTTCTTTTAAGGACTCTAGACAAGAGAACCTTCATGACTGTTTTAAAATATTTTATGAACACAAAGATAGACCGTTGGTCTTTTATTATGTGTGAAACAACATGTGATTTATACCATCAAATACACTATTCTAAAAGAAAATTTCACATATCACACACTAAAAAATTATTTCTTTCATAGATTGACAAAGTCATGTTTGACTTTACGTAAAATAGCCACTAAATAAAATATTGACTAAAATACTTCTGTAATTGAGTAATTAGTTTTTGGTTTCTCCAACTTTAACATAATTTTAATTTCTATAAAAAAATTTATAAATTTGGAAGTAAATGTAAAATTAAAAACGAGAAAAGTAAAAAAAAAAAAGAGAAAGCAGAACTTGAACTAGTTCGGGGCATTCGAGTATTCGGGTTAGGTTTGGGTTTTGCGAATAAGGGAGTTTAGGATTCAATAGGATAAATGGAGAATTTTGGTTCAGGTACTGTCAGATTCAGGTCAGTTTAGGATTGAAATCTCAAAACCGGTAAAACCCTGATTCTTGTCGGACACACAGATACCTGGATTTTTTTCCGAATACCCGAAAATTATTGGGTAAATAAACGGCTTTCGAGTAAATACTCGAGTTTTTCTGATAACCCGTCTCGTGGACCCCACTAGCTCACTCCTAGCCGCCCCAACGGACCTCAAGCTGGCCAATAGGTTATTGGTGCGCTAGGCGTTCCTTGAACCCTAGTCCCCACCCTTTAATAACCTTCCCACAGGAAAAACTGTCACCAATTGACCTGCATATCAATTGGTGATAGCTTGTCCTGTGGGAAAGTTGTTAAAAGGTGGGAACCAGGGTTCGAGGAACGCATGGCGCACCAATAACCTACCGGTGGATTTGGATGATTAGTTCCATTTCCACAGTGAGAGGTTAGGATCGATGCCCTGCAGGGCCAGCTTGGGGTTCGTTAGGGTGGCTAGCGGTGGGCTGGGGTCCGTAGGACGGGTTGTCACAATTTTCAAGTAAATTTTTGGGGTTTGGGTAAAAATTCGGATATTCGGAAAAAAAAACTTGGGTATTATGGTAAAAATTAATTTCTGTTATTATATTTCGGGTCTTCTCATATTTGGGTTTTTGGGTTGAGGAGTTTAGGACCCAATGGGATAAATTTGAATTTTCGGTTTCGGATTCATATCGTCTTTTTTTGGGGCGGTTCAGTGTTTTTTACCCAGGGCTAAGTCTTGAACCCTCGAGTTCATCGTCTCACCAAAACATTGTGAGTCTATTAGAGAAAAATTGCTAACAATTCATCTTCTTTAATTTTCTAATAATTACACTACTTAATTTTCTATCTAATTTGGGTTTGTAGAAATCATAATTTGTTTTTGGGTAAGAAGACTTCTATTCAGAAAATTAAATTTGATCATTAATCTTCATCAAAAACAATTTGGATGTAATCAACTTAAACCACCAAAGAATTCCACAAACTCATATTTTTTAGGTTTTTTAATTAAAAATATGCTAATAAATTCTAGATTTACAAGATTTATGTGTAAAAACATTCAAATCTAAAAATGACATGGATGATAAGAATACTGTGAACGATGGCGATAATATTAGTTAGGGTTGTAGAAGAAGATACTCATGTTGTAGATGATTGTAAAATCCTTTATTAAACAGACTTGCGGACGTACACTAAACAATAGAACGTTATATACGTATACCATAGCACAGCATACACTAAACTAAACCATATATGTACATGATCATATTGACTTAAACATAAATAACCCCTAAACAAACTCTAAAATTAAACCTTAAACCGAATATGTAAATGATATTGATTTAAACATACACAACCCCTAAATAAATCCTAAAAATAAAAGTTTAAACCATATACGTACATAAGCATATTTATTTAGACGACACCAATCCTAAAAGTAGACCTACACTTTATATGTACATCATCAGATGGTTGAATGTCACCATTCTCCAAATTCACCGATGCTTTTTCCAACACGTACATGTTCGTGGAGTTGGACATTTGAGCTACTTTCTCTTCCCTAGCTTTACTTGATGACCTCTCATTCTACTTTCTGAATTTAATTTTTTGTTATGTTGGATTTGTCAAACTACATATTTTTGTATGAAAGGAGAAAATAAAATTTAGTAGAGTTTCGACTTGAAATTGCAATTTTTACATATTTTAAGTGTACAAATTACATGTATGTACATAATCATATCTATTTTAAATGTACACAACTCCTAAAAAAATCATCAAAAATAAATAAATGATGAACTGTATACGTGCACGATAATATTGACTTAAACACACATAATCCCTGAAATCCTAAATTAAAATTGTTTCCAAATTTCCATAAATGATCTAATTGTTTCTCTTTTTGGCAAATATTTAAATACGTAAACGGTAATTCTAATAAATAAAAATTAATATTAATTTAAATTTTGAAATAAATGTATCAAAATGGATCTTAAAGGATAAAAAAAAAAGCTAACTCAAACTAATAAAAATAAAAAATAATAATAAACGTAAAAAGAAATAAAATGTTAAAACTTCTAGTAGTGAAGAATAATAAATTCTTATTTTAATTATACTTATTATTATTTTTTTTAGCTAACAAAATTCTTATATTGTACATGACGGATGCTAACTAATATGTCTACAATGGAACTGTATCCTAACCAAACATAAATAAGTAGAGTTTCATAAATGGACATTTTTGTCCAGAATATTTCAAGTGGCTAATGTGTGGAAAATAAATTTGACTTTGACCAAAATTGGTTAAAAAACTCACCATATAGCTAATACAGTAAAACCTCTATAAATTAATACTCTTTAAATCACTATAAATTAATAAAATTTTCCAGTCCCGAGTTGGGCTGGTGAAAAAATGACACAATTCAATAAAGTAATAAGATAATAATTTCTTTGGAAATCTTCTGTAAATATAGTCCTAAAAATATCATAAATTAATAATAATCTAAACTAAAAAAAAAATATATATATATATATATATTTCTAAAAAATTTAGTAAAATATGGCTCTATTATTGTTTGTGTATTCTTGAATTTGCATTCTAGCTCTAATCTTTTTCATTGTATTAGAAACTTTTGTCGTTGTTTTCTCAAATCGCATACAAAAATTATCGAGAGTCCTAGATGCGATAATTGTTTTTTACATGTAACTAGTTCTAAAGGCACCTCAATGTCTTATTCGA
Source organism: Camelina sativa (assembly GCF_030686135.1). Lineage (NCBI taxonomy): Eukaryota > Viridiplantae > Streptophyta > Magnoliopsida > Brassicales > Brassicaceae > Camelina > Camelina sativa. The sequence continues at coordinate 5,487,334 of NC_141885.1, forward strand.
ATTCATCATTACCATCAAGGATAGTAATAGCAATTTCTTCTAAACTACTAACATTAGTCATTTTCATCTGGATAATTAAGTAAACTATTAGCATCAATCCTATTACGATAACCAAAATTATAAATAAAGAAAATTCTATAAAAGTGTGAATCATAACAAAAGTATCTTATTTTGTAATAGAAAGTTTTCAAAAATTTCAAAATGAAAAAATCTCTTTATAAATTAATAATCTACAAAAATCAAAGCACTTATAATCGACTATTAATATTTTTCTAACAAATATTTTTGTTTCATACAAAGAACATGATCTTATTAAGGATTAGAATATTAAACCAATATTAATGACAAAGCACCAACTATGTGAGCCCTCAATTTTCGAATGGTTCTTTCCCCAACTATATCTATATTAACATTTTTGAAGTACATTTTGTGTTATGCCCTTTAAGTTTTGTTTATTTAAATTTTTATTTATAACATTAACCCCTAAAAAAATTCCATAAATAACATTGCAGAGAAATTCAAATACTAAACTTTCTTAAATCGACCAACATTTGTTACATTTATTGCCATAAAATCTTAACAATATCTATACATTTCGATTTTTCCAAAAACAGCTCTACCCATTAAAGTTTTAATCCCATAAAATCACTAAAACTATCTTTAGAGATTTTGTTTGCATAGATTTTCTATAAAAAAAAAATTGTTTTACATATTTTGATTGTAAAATGTAGATTTAGTCATCTACATTCCTTGATTTGAGGTACTTAGGGGTTGATTCCTCAGATTTCTCAAATTATAATAAATAAAACTAAATAATTATCCCGTGGTGTTTCTATAAATTGAAGTACATTTGGTGTCCTTTAAGTTATACTTATTTACAAAGTTAATCCTTAAAAAATTGCACATACAAACAGAATCAATTAGATTCCTAAAATGTCTCTACAAATTTGGTTTATAATTTCCTAAAACAATTTATATATTAAGAAATTTATTACACTTAATAACATATGCCAAAAATATCTATACAATATTTTCTTCTTTTAAAAACTCTAATATTCAGTAATAACTATATTGTTTCATATGAACAATTAAAACTTTATTGGTTATTAATATGCTGATAAAAAAATGCAAAAACAATTATTTCACGGATAAATCTAATAAATTAGAGTATTTATAATATAAATTAATATGCAGTATACTGCAAAATAACTTTTATGGATATGATTCTTTCACGGGTTAAATCTAAATAAATTTAAATTTACTGATTAAATTTAAAAACACTAAAAATTTAAAAATATAATAATGTGAATAATTCTTTCACGGGTTAAATCTAAAAATCAGTAAAAATTTCTATTTTTATAACCATAAGAAATTCGATACGGTACAAACGTAACATTAGTATAAACTAAATAATTGTCGCGTGTTTGCGGTATACAACTGATCAAATTTTATAATGAATAATTAAAATACAATTATATAATCTTAAACACTAAATAAAAGAATCAAAATTAACAAACAAATACAATATTTTAAAATTTATTTTTTTTGTTATAAAAATATTGTTCCGCAGCATATCGCGGATTAAAATCTAGTATAGAGTTAGAAATATTTTTATCAGGGTATGTTGAATTGGTAAAGGTGGTGTCCAACATGGGCAACTATTTAAAGAAGAGTAAAAGAAGAGTAAAATATCTAGCAGAAAAATTAATCCAAAATATCCCCATGTACGCATAACTTATTTTAAATGTAATTAACGTTCTTCCCTTTTGATTATCTGAACCTCTCTAATAAAATTAAATGTTTTAAAATATACTTATATTTATAATTTATTTATGGAAAATGTTAGAATAGTTAAAGACTATTATTAAGTCTGTAGTCGTATAATAATAATAAAAACTAATTTAAGTCTATCTTACGCACATATGTCATCAATTTACCATTGACTTTATATAACAACATCCTATAATTAAATGACATCAATTTAGATTGAATACTGACCACTACAACTACAATAATGGATCTTACTTCTTACATATAGTGTCCATGTATCATATATATATAGTGCTTATATGTGTATTATATAAAAACAACTTTATAATTTGTATTCTCCATTTGCATATCAAACCTACTAAATCGAATTTAATGTACAATATAACTATTTTCCGAAGAGTTTATATGTTTATTTATTACTGTTTTAAATTTCTTTTCTTGGATAAACAGTGTTTTAAAATTCTAAAATAGATAATTAGCATTTTATTTGGTTTCACGGATGTTTCCATTTTATTTGTCATAATATTTTGAAAAAAAATTGAAAGTGGGGACTGAAGATTATATTACGGGTTAAATTAGACTTAGTTAGATATTGATTTGCACTTTATATCAGTAAACAATGGTACAGTGTTTGGAGCATTTTTCCTCTATTTTCCTTTTTTTCTTTTCTTTATTTCTGCAGAAAACCCTATATTTTTTATAACTTTAGATTTAATACATTTTTTATAATACTTTGAATACCTTACACATCTAACGAAAAACTAGTTTATATTATGCTCAATTAGTAAAGATTTCTAGCAGAAGTTTAGTGACCCCTGGTAATTAAGAGTACTGTTTTTTGAAACAAAACCATATAACATATCCGGGTTTGAGGGGATGTAAAATTCAAAATATATTATAAAATTTTATATAATAAAGTGTGTGCTTGTCGTTGTTTACTCATTTAATTATAATTGTTTTAAATTATATTTTTATTATCTTTGAAACTCTATGGTTAGTCGGTCATTTATACAGATTTACACATACATGCATTGTATTTGGTCTTTCTTTTTTGGTTTTGGTCTCTATTTTTTTTTCTTTGTTTCTTGTTGCGACATTAAATAAACACTTCCAGCAATTCCATTCCCTATGCTATAGTTATGTTTCTTAATTTCATACAATCGTGTTTTTTTCATTACAATGATCACAAATTGTTCAACAACTACTTTCTGTAGCAAGAATCACAACAGCACTTCTGTACACTCAAATACTAAATTATTATATTCCTTTCATCTTCAAATTTGAAATATAATTAAATAAATCACCAATTTAATTTGATTAATATTATTCATTCTTTTTTAGGTCAAATAATATTATTCGTTCTTTATTCGTCTTCTGTGTTATTAAGCTCCCGGTTTGGTCACTTAAAATATATCTTATTTTCTTTTGATCATATACACTACTCCCTCTATTATTTTATTTTTGTCATTCTAAAGTAAAAATTTGTTTTCTAATACTTGTCATTTAGGTTTCCAATGCATATGTTTTGTAAAAATATCAATTTTATCTCAACTATTTTAATGCTTTGACCAATAAAAAATTAGAAAATATATTAAAGAAGATGTATAATAAAACATTGATCTATTTTCTTAATTTGTGTACAAAGCTCTAGAATGGTAAGTAAAAAAACGGGAGGGAGTATGTATTATTAAGTTTCATTCTACCCATCACGAAACAAAGTGAGTTGTTCTAGACTATGTGGATCGGGTGCAACATTGAGTAATACCTCCTTCTAGAGAGCAGTTTCTCCTAATGGAAAATCGAACTACCATGCCTTCATACAGACACATGGCAAAAAAATGTTATATTCGAAATTTAAGAATGCTAGATATTTATCGAAATTTTCAAACAATGAGTTTATTTTGCAAAATTGGAAATATAAATGGGGTTCCCAATATACTGTATATTGGTATTTTATCGACATTACTAACAGGTTTCCTAATGTATATGGCATTCAATAATCAATATACTGTAAGTAGAATAACTTAAATTTCATTTTTTTTTTTTTTTAAAAAAGGAAGAGTGAAATGTGTTTCAACAGTGAGTTGTCTGGTGACTCACCAATGAAAAATAGATGCCCGTGGGACCTTTTCCCAACAAGGAAGAGTGTGTTCCAGACTCGACAACTTCCCCTTTGTCTAAAACAGTTATCATGTCACAGTTTTGAATCGTGCTAAGTCTATGTGCAATCACAACGCTTGTCCTCCCAACCAACAAACACTCGAGCGCGTCTTGCACAATACGTTCTGACTGGTTGTCTAGAGCGCTTGTAGCTTCATCAAGAAGCAACACTGATGGGTTTCTTAGAACAGCTCGAGCAATTGCTATCCTTTGTTTTTGACCACCTGACAATTGTATACCTCTATCTCCGCAGTACGTGTCATAGCCGTTCGATAATGATAAGATGAAAGCATGAGCATTCGCTGCCTTTGCCGCCACGATAACCTCAGACTCGTCGATCTTGTCTGATATTCCTCCATACATGATGTTCTCTCTAATCGTCCCAGCAAAAAGCACTGGCTCTTGACTAACCAAAGCTATGTGTTGACGAAGCGATCTCAAATGATACGATTTTATATCGCGACCATCGATTTTCACAATACCATTTAATGGGTCATAGAACCGCTCGATTAAGCTAATTACTGTGGATTTACCTGACCCGCTTGTACCGACAATTGCTGTAGACTTCCCTTCATTGATCTCAATGGAGAAGTTCTTGAATATAATCACATCGGGTCGTGTTGGGTAAGCGAAGTCCACATTGACAAATCTGATTTGTCCTTTCATTTTTTCAGGGAGGTATCCATCCGTATTCTCCGGCTCAATGGTTGTGCATCGATCTAACACTGCAAACACAGACATAACCGCATCCGAGCCCTTAGCTAGATCCGTTGTCATGGCTCCAGCGTCTGCAATAACGCGACCCGTACTCACAAAGACTATAAACAACTCAAAGAATTCTTTAGACATTATCTTCCCATCAGCAATAAGTCTACTCCCGTACCAGAAGTTCAAAACTGAAATGCACGTCATGACGCTTCGTGAAGCTGCAAGCACTATCCCTGCTAACCACGATTGTCGGATGTTTTCTCTTCGTGGACCTTCTTGAACTCTTTCTAATAACTTTATGATTCGTTCTTGTGATGAGAAAGATGTGATGGTTCGGATGTTTGAGACAGCTTCCGCAGCTAGTTTGCTGCTCTCGTCTTGGGCTTCAATGGCTTTTTGGGATAAGCTTTTGAGTATAATACGATGTCCGTAGAAGCACAAAACAACCACTGGTTGTACCGCAATCATCACAATGGCGAATTTCCATGCGATGACCATACCAAGTGTGCAAGCGATGCTTACTGCCGATATAGTTTGTACTAACAATGACACCCGTTCGCCAACAAGAGATCTCACCTATCATACCAAAACGTTATAAGATTATTGGGAAAAAAAAAATCACAAAAGTTTGAATTAGTAAGGCAGAAGACATACCACGTTTGCATCTTTTGCTAGTCTAGAGCAAATTACACCACTCGAGTTCTCTTCTTCATCGAACCAGCTTACTTCAAAGGTCAATAACTTTGAAATAATATTTTCTCGGACACGTTTTGTTAGATATTCGCCCATGTAAGCAAAACTATAATGTTGAATGATACTGATCACAAAACTGAATATAGCTAGACCAAGAAAGAGCAACACATATACCCTTGCTTTCTCCTTGATCTCATCATGGCTCGTTAGAAAATAAACTGACACCATCGATCCTGAAACATATGAATATAGTGGTTGTATGGCCCCATATAGGGCTGCACTTAAGCAACCATACAATGCATGTTTCCACTCTGGTTTATTCATCGCCATCAATCTCTTAAACGATGGTTTAAGCGTCTTCTTATCCTTTAGAGTCAAACCAGGAAGATTTGTATCAGTGCTTGAAGTCGAGAACAAGTTTGACCGGCTTTGAATAGAAATCTTTGGACTATACTTCAAATCTTGGTTCAAAATCGAGACTTGACCCCCTTGCGTACTTACATTGATATTATCATTTCTTTCTTCATTTCCCAGCTGTTGTAAGCTGGTTAGAAAAGCGTACTGACCATCTAAATTTTTCACAAGCTCTTCGTGTGATCCAGTTTCTACTATGCAACCGTTGTGGACTACACAAATAAAATCAGCGTTACGAATTGTAGAAAGACGGTGAGCAATAACTATAGTTGTACGACCAATAGAAGCATTGTCCAAGGCTTCTTGGACTACCCTTTCGGATTCTGAGTCCAACGCGCTTGTTGCCTCGTCTAGAAGGAGAAGTGTTGGTGATTTAATTATCGCACGTGCAATTGCAATCCTTTGCTTCTGACCCCCTGACATTTGTATTCCTCTTTCCCCAACCTTTAATTGTGACCAATAGAAAAAACATATAAATTAATACATGTCTTGATAAAACTATAGAAAAAAAAAAGGTCAAATTGTTCTTAAAGTAGGAGTCTTACCTGAGTTTTATACGCATGAGGGAACTGAGAAATGAAATTATGAGCATTAGAGGCCTTGGCAGCTTCCACTACTTCATCCATGGATGCGTCCTCCTTACCAAAAAGTATGTTCTCTTGTATTGATGTGGCAAAGAGTGCTGGCTCTTGGCTAACAAGACCCATTTGTGATCTCAACCATTTCACTTGTAACTTACTAATGGACACGCCATCAATGAGAATATCTCCCGCGACTGGATCATAAAACCTTTGAAGAAGAGATATCACAGTTGATTTTCCCGAGCCGCTTCCTCCCACCAAAGCCACAGTTTTCCCACTTGGAACTTTCAAACAAAAATCATCAAAGATTGAGGTTTCAGGTCTAGACGGGTACATGAATTTCACATGCTTAAATTCGACTTCTCCTTTTACTTTATGTAAAATTTGACCATCCTTGTTATCTGAATCAATATTGGGAACTCTTTTAATCACTTTGATAATCCTTTCCCCTGCTACAGCCGCCTCTGAGAAATATTTGAGATTCAACAAACCTCGACCAAGTGATCTGAAACATGTAAAATAACAAAGATCAAACCTACAATAAAAAAAAAACTTAAAGAGACTTAGATATGAATACTTACGAGCCACCATAGGTGATACATATGATGGTTGCGAAGATAGTACCACCTTTGGCGCCGTGGTACATAACCATCCGACTGCCGTACCAAGTCATGAACCCCCAGATGGCGTAAACGATACCGTTGCTCCCAATGGTGATTCCTTTAGCTAGTCCTTGTTGTAGTCCTAGCTTCACCGAGCCTTGAAGCGCAGCCGAGAATTTTGATTTCATCTTCCTCTCACTACCAAATGCATACACGGTTCGTACCAACGAGATAGCTTGCTCAGCAATAGTACCAGCCTCATTGTACTCTTCACGTATTTTTCTCGAGATGCTGATAAGGGCTCGTCCGCACACCAGTCCAGGGATCAAGAGGACAATAAAGAACGGGAAGCCTACGATGGTGAGTCTCCATAACATGATGAATCCCACGATGTAGCTTGCGACAAACGCCGATGCATTCATCAAAAAGTTTGGTAACTGTTCGAAATAAATAAACAAATTTCACCTGTGAGACATTTTCACCAAAAGAAGAAATAATAATTATTATACAAAAATATAAAGGTTAAGACCTTTTCACTAAGGACATCTTGGATGACGAGGGTGTCACTTGAGACACTAGTGATAACATCAGAAGTGCTTGCTACATGAAGATCAAAGTAACCCACATCTTGTCTTAATACTGCTCGTAAGTACCTCTTTCTCATTCGTGATGATTGTCTCTCCCCTGTCCTTGTCCAGCAATATCCTTCTGTTTTGTTTTGCATTTCGAAAACCATCCGCATATTTTATATAAAATTGATTATGTTGAAACGCACCAGTTATTTTTAGTTTTTATTTGGTGTTTTAATTAGGCTTATAAAAAGGCAATTATCGAAATACTTACCAACGAAACATATCACCAAAGATGCAGAAGCCACATAAAGCAGAGCTACAACGTTCTGTTAGTTACCCAAAGGAAGATACATCAGTACTCTCAAGGGATATATAGTTATACGTCCTCTCGTACTCATACTGTGATCAGCAATGAAGTAAAATGGTTCTGTACTCATGATTCCTAACATACATATATAAAGTTATAAACACATATCATCGCTCATTCGCTCGTTCTTATAAGAATTGAAACCAAAACTATAGAATAGAGAGTAAAGAAGTAAGAAAATTAAGACCTTCATGATGGAATGCATGAAGGTTTCATCAGCGACTGAGGAACCACCGATGTTGTTCAGCAGCAAGCCGGTGATGAAAAATGTTATAGGAGTGATGAAACCATCAGCGATGGCTCCGAGTGAACCTAATCCCATCAGCATTAAATCCACACTGTCGGCATGCATGAATATCGATCTTATGCTCCGAAAACTCTTCATCTTCTTCCTCTCCTTTGTTTATTTTTTTTTCTGTGTCTGAGAAGAAAAGCTAAAACAACACATTGACCTTAAGGAAACGAGAGCTAGCGCCAACAAAGTCTTCTTTTCTCTATTTAAGAGGAAGTGGTACTGTTTACGTATTAATTAGAAGACGGTTGGCCTTTAAATATTACTAATTTTGTTTTTTTTTTTTGTCAACCACACATTAAACTAGAAAATAATTCCAAGGGTTGCCCACACATTAAACTAATTTTGTTTTTTTGGTAGTGTTTAAATATTACTACTAATGAAAAAAAATAAGAGTTAGGTGGTTTTTTCTAGTGGCCGTTGATATGTCTTTATTTGTGTACCCAAAAAAAAAAGATAAGTCTTTATTTTAGGTCAATGAACACAACGGTTTATATCAAATTCGTCACTGCAGTTAAATGGAATTGATTATCTCAGAACTCAGAAGCGTTAGAATTACAGTACATGTTTTTATCATTAAATGGAACTAAACAATTTAAGGCAAAGTTAGGCAAGGAAAAAAATACATAAACAACTGTTAACTAAATATTAGTTCAAATAAAAAATAGATAAACAACTGTTAACAAAATATTAGTCCAACTAGGAGATTTTCTTCGAAATTGTAATAATAGTAATACAAATTTATGGTTATGCTATTTTAAAAAAATATTTTATTTTAGATAATATTTATTTTTTAATTGTTTGGTAAATTAAATTGACATAAAGTTTTTTGAGTTTGACATGTATATTATAATGTATGTTATCAAATAACAAATCGAGTGATAGCAGTAAGAAACGAATAGTATGTAGAGTACACACGGCTGTGTAATTGAATTTAGTTTTTTTCTTCAAACTATAGATTGTTTGAGAATATAGTTACAAGAGTAATCTTATAAAGGAATCGAATGTTCAGTTAAAACCAAAAAATTGTCAGCAACATAATAACAATAAAATTCAAAAAAAATAGAAAATTAAGTCGCCACAACTATTGGTAGATTAGTTCATATTATTTTCTGATTATACCCAAACAATCATATAATGACCTCATTGTATGAATTATTTTAGAATATTATAATATTTTAATTTATTTAAGGTATACTACAGTTTAAGATTGTTTGTTTTGTTGTTTTTGCATCATTATATTGTGAGAATTTTAAAACTTCTTAATTTATCAACTCGCATAAATTTAAGTTTACCAGTCCGCTATTGTGAAACATTGAACACACATTTTTCATAGGATGAGTAATATATCTTTACAACCGTGAACAATAAAAAAAACTACATATTGATGACTAGGAGAATCATAATTTACAATATTAACAAAAACTTAATTATTTCAAAGTTTTTATTAGTTTTTTTTGGACAAAAATAAGATTTTATTAGTTTAAGAATTACAATTTGACCCTTAATGATAAATTTTAAATATGTCCTTAGACCAATGGCATTTTCTGTAAATACTATTTTTAAGTTTAAAGTTCTATGTGTATTTCTCCCTTAATATTGTAGATACTTGTTCATACGATTTGGATTTATAATAATTTAAATCGATCAAGTTTTTCTTGTTTATGTTATAATTTTTATGTATTTCTCTAAGTTTTGAGATAAAAAAATTCATCTTAGTTTTTTATTTATATTTTTAATTACATAATGTAAAGTTTATGTACTATTACCAGTGTTCAAGATAGTGCTCGGCGGTATGTGGGCGGTGACCCAGCGCCTAGCGCCTAGAACGCCTAGTCGGAATTTTAAACGTTTTTAGACGGTTTAGGCGTTTACAATATGAACATTATATATATGATATTATATGTAAAATTATATAAAAATATATGTTAGAAGAAATAAATAATAATAAATCATAAACTAAAATTAATAAAAATACATTTCTTTAATTTAGATTAATAACATATAAACATTTATAAATATTTATATGAATATAAAACTTAAAATTTTAAATATATGTAGTTAAAAATAAAACATACATTAAAATAAAAATTTTGTGATTTTAGGCGGTCTAAGCGGTCGTCTAGGCGTCTGCTGAGCGCCTAGCGCCTAGACGGCGCCTAAGCGGCCGCCTAGACCGCTTTCTTGAACACTGACTATTACTTATGTACAAACAAGAAAAAAAAAATATTTCGTCATATTTAAAAAAAAAGATTAGTAAACTAATGTTGATTTGATATCATTTACCTTAAAATAAATTATTAATTCTAGTAAAATATATTTTCATTCATCTTATAATAAGTAAAGAACAATATGAAATAAATTGTAATATCACAATATTTAATATTTCGATGAAATAAAAATACGAAAAGTTGGGTTTCTGTCATCGATCTCATACAAATGGTGGTCAATGGTCATATCGAAGTATTTATACACTTAGCATGCTTCACGCAGACACGAACCTCGTTTTCGGTCATTATTATAAGCAAACTAACTTTGATGGCAACAAGCCAACAACGTAATCTTCCGTCTACATATAAACAAATGCTATATTTATCGGAAAATTTAAAAGAAGAGTGATGGTTCAAAATTGTAGAAATAAATGAGTCAGTTCCTAGAATATCCATTTTATCGAGATCCCAAACTGGTTTCCGTAATATACATTGGGATTTCAATATATATATGATAATTGAAATTTCATAAAAAGAATAAATGTTCTTCAACAATGAGTTCTCTGGCGACTGACCAATGTGAAATATGTGCCCGTAGGACCTTTTCCCAACAAGGAAGAGTGTGTTCCACATTCGGCAACTTCCCCTTTGTCTAAAACAATTATCATGTCACAGTTTTGAATCGTACTAAGCCTATGTGCAATCACAACACTTGTCCTTCCAACCATCAAACGCTCGAGTGCATCCTGTACCAAGCGCTCTGATTGGCTGTCCAAAGCGCTCGTAGCTTCATCAAGGAGCAACACTGACGGGTTCTTCAGAACCGCACGAGCGATCGCGATCCTCTGTTTTTGACCGCCAGACAATTGTATTCCTTTGTCCCCGCAGTATGTGTCATAACCGTTTGATAGTGATGTAATGAAATCGTGAGCGTTCGCTGCCTTCGCCGCCTCAGTAATCTCTGATTCATCAATCTTGTCAGATGCTCCTCCGTACATGATGTTCTCACGGATAGTCCCAGCGAACAACGTTGGCTCTTGGCTAACCAAAGCTATGTGTTGACGAAGTGATCTCAGATGATACGACCTTATATCACGGCCGTCGATTTCCAAAGTACCCTTTAACGGGTCATAGAACCGCTCGATCAAACTAATTATTGTGGACTTCCCTGACCCACTTGGGCCCAAAACCGCTGTGGACTTTTCCTCGTTAATCTCAACAGAGAAGTTCTTGAATATAAACACATCAGGTCGTGTTGGGTACACGAAATCCACATTTGCAAATCTGATTTGTCCTTTTATGTTTTGTGGGATAAACCCATCCGGGCTCTCCGGATCAATGTTAGTGCAGCGATCTAACACTGCAAACACTGACCCGACCGCATCTGAGCCCTTGGCTAGATCCGTTGTCATGGCTCCAGCGTCCGCAATAACCCGACCAGTACTCACAAAGAGTATAAACAACTCAAAGAATGCTTTTGACATGATCTCTCCATCGGCAATTAGTCTACCACCGTACCAGTAACCCAAAACTGAAGTACATGTCATGAGGCCTTGAGAAGTTGCTAGCACAATCCCTGCTAACCATGATTGGCGGATGTTTTCTCTCTGTGGGGCTTCTTGAACCTTTTTGAGTAATTTTAGGATCCGTTCTTGTGACGAGAAAGCTGTGATGGTTCTGATGTTGGAGACGGCTTCGGCAGCTAGTTTGCTGCTCTCCTCTTGTGCTTTAATGGCTTTTTTGGATATGCTTTTGAGTACAATGCGTTGAGTGTAGAAACACGCAACAACCACAGGTTGTACCGCAATCATTACAATGGCTAATTTCCAAGCAATGACCAAACCAAGTGTGCAAGCTATGCTCACTGCTGATATAGTTTGTACTAACAATGATATGCGTTCACCCACAACAGATCTCACCTGACATAACAAAAAGTTATAAGATACCATATAACCTCTATAAGTTAATACTCGAAAATTAATACCTTGATAAATCAATATATTTTTCGGTCTCAAATTGATTTTTCGGTTTAATTATTTATAATGGATAAATTAATAACTCAATAAATTATGACTTACTAATTAATTTATCTAGGTTTTACTGTATTTGGTAAAATAAAAAAACTTGTCTCACAGAATTTAAATTAGTAAGACAGAAGATATACCACGTTTGCGTCTGTTGCTAGTCTAGAGCAAATTGCACCACTTGAGTTCTCGTCTTCATCAAACCAGCTTACTTCAAAGGTCAATAGCTTGGAGAGAATATTTTCTCGGATACGTTTTGTTAGGTATTCACCCATGTAAGCAAAACTATAATGTTGAATGATACTGGTCAAAAAACACAACACAGCTAGGCCAACAAAAAGCAACACGTAGATTCTTGTTTTTTCCTTCATTTCATCATGACTCGTTAGAAAATACACCGACACCATTGATCCTGAAGCATATGCGTACACTGGGTGTAAAGCCCCATATAAGACTGCACTTATGCAACCATACAATGTATGTTTCCACTCTGGTTTATTCATTGCCATCAATCTCTTAAAAGATGGCGCATGCTTCTTCTTATCCTTTGGAATTGTACCAAGATCGTTTGTATCAACGCTTGAAGCCGTGAGCAAGTTAGACTGGCTTTGAATAGAAAACCTTGGACTATGCTTCACATCTTTACTTAAAGTTGAGAATTGACTATCTCCCATACCTAGGCTAACGTTATCATCTGATTGTTCATTTTCAATCATCTGTAAGCGCACTAGAGAAGTATATTGACCATCTAAGTTCTCCATGAGGTCTTCGTGTGATCCAGCTTCTACAATGTGACCATTGTGGAATACACATATAACATCAACATTACGAATAGTAGAGAGACGGTGGGCAATAACAATAGTTGTACGACCAATAGAGGCATTGTCTAAGGCTTCTTGAACTGCTCTTTCGGATTCTGAGTCTAATGCGCTTGTTGCCTCGTCTAGCAAGAGAATTGTTGGTGACTTGATTATCGCACGTGCAATTGCAATTCTCTGCTTCTGACCCCCTGACATTTGCACTCCTCTCTCCCCAACCTTTTTGCGTAAAAATTAAACTATATATACATCTTGATCCAACTTAAAAAAAAAAACACATAATCACTATTTTCTAAATTTGGAATCTAACCTGAGTTTTGTAACCAAGAGGAAACTGAGAAATGAAATCATGAGCATTTGAGGACTTTGCGGCTTCCACTACTTCATCCATGGATGCATCCTCTTTACCAAATAATATATTTTCCTCTATTGATGTGGCGAAGAGTGTTGGCTCTTGGCTAACAAGACCCATTTGTGATCTCAACCATTTTACTTGCAATTTGTCAATGGACACACCATCAAAGAGAATCTCTCCTGCGGCCGGATCATAAAATCTTTGTAAAAGTGATATCACAGTTGATTTTCCTGATCCACTTCCACCCACCAGGGCAACAGTTTTCCCGGATGGAATCATTAAACATAAATCATTAAAGATTGGGGTCTCGGGTCTAGATGGGTACATGAACTTCACATTCTTAAACTGGACTTCTCCTTTAATTTTCTCAAGAATTTGACCTTCTAGGTTCTCTGAATCAATGTCAGGAACTCTGTTTATCACTTTGACAATCCTTTCCACCGCTATAACTGCCTCTGAGAATTCTTTGAGATTCGACATGCCTCGACCAAGTGATCTACCCAAAATAAGATACCAAAGATCAAAACTACTATAAGATAATCAAAAAGCCTTAGACATGAATACTTACGTGCCACCATAGCTGATGCAAATGATGACTGCGAAGATAGTACCGCCTTTAGCGCCATGGTACATAACCATCTGACTTCCATACCAAGTCATGAACCCCCAAATTGCATAATTTATACCACTGCTCCCAATGGCGATTCCCTTAGCTAGTCCTTGTCTCAACCCTAGGTTCACTGAGCCTTGAAGTGCAGCTGAGAATTTTGCTACCATCTTTCTCTCACTACCAAATGCATAGACGGTTCGCACCAACGAGATAGCTTGCTCGGCAATAGAACCGGCGTCAGTGTACTCTTCGCGTATTTTTCTCGAGATGCTGATAAGGGCTCGTCCGCACATCAGTCCAGGGATCAAGAGGATGATAAAGAACGGGAAGCCTACGATTGTGAGTCTCCACAACATGAGGAAACTCACGATGTAGCTTGCCACAAACGCTGATGCATTCATCAAAAAGTTTGGTAACTGTTGGTAATAAATAAACAAATTTCAGTTGTGAGACCTTTGCACTAAAAGAAGCAATAATAATTAGTAATTTAGGATATAAAGATATATAGGTTAGAACCTTTTCACTAAGGACGTCTTGGATGAGAAGAGTGTCACTGGATACACTGGTGATAACGTCAGAAGTGCTTGTTACATTAAGATCAAAGTAACTCACATCTTGTCTTAACACTGCTCTTAGGTACTTCCCTCTCATTCTTGATGCTTGTCTCTCCCCTGTCCTTGTCCAGCAATATCCTTCTGTTTTGTTTGTATTTGGAAAACCATCCACAAATAAAAATTAATTACTTCGAAATGAACTAATTTTTTTTTTTTTTGTTTACAGAAAGAATAAAACACTATCTAAATGACTTACCAACGAAACATATCACCCAAGATGCGCAAGCGACATAAAGCAAAGCTACAGCTTTCTGTTAAACCCAACGTGCACCCAAAAAAAAAGTCGGTGATACATTATGATAAAGAAAAAAAAATAAAAAAAAAACAAAAGTAATAATAATAATAATAATAATAATAAGAATAAGAATAATAATAATAATAATAATAATAATAATAATAATAATAATAATAATAATAATAATAATAATAATAATAATAATAATAATAATAATAATAATAATAATAATAATAATAATAATAATATATTTACATATATAGTTTTTGCTCAAGTGATTTCTCAAAACCAATTAGCAATTAATGCAAAAAAATAATCCATATATTTTATATGTTAGAATTGCGTATACACAATTCTCATAATTCCTAACATAAATATATGTTTATATGTAAACACATATCGTCATTTGTTCTTGCTAAGACCAAAAACAAACAAAAGAGAGTAAAGAGGAGAGAAAAACCTTTATGATGCCATGCATGAAGGTTTCATTTCCGGAGGAACCACCAATGTCATTCAGTAGCAGGCCGATGATGAAAAATATTGTTGGAGTGATGAGGCCATCACCGATGGCTCCAAATAAACCTAGTCCCATCAGTATTAAATCCACACCATCCGCGTGCATGAATATCGATCTTATGTTTCGAAAACACTTCATCTTCTTCCTCTCCTTTTGTTTCTTTTTCTCTGTTTCGGAAACGAAAATCCAAAACAACACCTTGACTTCAGGGAAACGACAGAACACAAAGTCCCATTTTCTTAAGCAACAAGTGGCACTATTAATGAGGAGCCATAACTTTGTGTTAAAATATATTAGTTTTTTGTCGATTATCTCGTTTGATGTAATTTGTTAATTCACGTCGTCATCCTCGGTCGTTTTATATAACAACTCTGAGAGAGGAAGAGAGAGATCGTTGGCCTTTTAATATTGATGACATGTATTTGTTATACCATTTAAAAAGTTTCAATCATTTTGTATATAATATACCCTATTTTGGTTATTTTTAGATATTTTCTTCACGATAACTTTATTTTACATTTTCATGTCCAATTTTGTGCTAGAAAACGTTTTGTATCAAATTTTGTCATCGCAGAGGAAACTACCGTGACTAGCTAAGAAAAAATAAACATTTGTTGCTAATCTAGGCACGGATCTGGCCCCTATTAGTACTATATCAAGATTTTTGTAAATCTTCAGTGAATATATAATATAACATTCATTGATAATCTAGGCATGGCTTAATTAGAATATATTAAGAACTTATTTTGTGAATTTTCAGTGAATGGTCATATAAGTTCTCTATACCATGAACATGGTCATTCTCTTTGTTAAGTTCTTCTCCCACCCAGCCAAATTAAGTCTACATACGTACCAAACCGTAGCAAGCTATTGTGACTCTTTTTTCTTTTCTCTTTTTATCTCGGTTTCCATGAACGTTGAACCTTGAAAACTGAAGTTATGATTTCATTTATTTTTCAGCATTAGGAACTATAACGTTCAAGTTTATACGGTCTTATTCTCCAAAAATCATAATCAACTTTGAAAAGAGATACGAAAATACAATATAACAACTTTCAAAAAAACACAAACCAAAGTAAAAACTAAAAATTGTAGATTATATTGTATTTTCGAAGGCGACTTGAATCTTATTTTTGGTCGACGATTCTATAGTATCTTATTCATGTTACACATCTGTAGAGTAGCCAACCGAAGGCCAATGTGACAATTTAAATATATATATATATATATCAGCTCATCAATATTCAATGTATCATTGACTTTAGCTGTTTTTGTAAATCAGTGACCATTAGAATTATACATCATGTAATTATAGTACTTATATAATTAGATATTTTATGGCATTTAATAAAATTATATTATCTCTAAATAGAAAATGTTTGATCTTTTGATCCAAAATCTTCATTAGTCTGAAATTACTTAACTTCTGATAATACGAATTTGTAACTTCTGGTAATTTCGAGTTTTAAATATTTTTTCCAACTAATTACTTTTTCTTTTTCTTTATTAGAGCACACATAAAACCCAAAACTCATATATTTTTTTTAATTATTGTAGATTAAAATAAGTTAAACATAGATAATAAAAATAAAGACTCGAAATATTCTAGACACGCACGCACATGCATGGAGTTGAGTTGGTCTTTGTTACGACTTACGACTTACGACCTTAAAACCTGCGGCTACAATTAAGTGATGTGAGAGATGTACTTGGGCTTCCATAACTTTTAATATTTCACACTTGGTTTTTGCTCTAACAGCAACTCCAACCAACATCACGTTCATCCTCTATAATCATATTATGCATTATGATACAAGTGTTCATTATATCATGTAACACTTTCTTACTCCAAAAACGTGCAGATCGAGCCACAATTGCAAATATTGACTGCAATACTCCAAATGCACGTTACACGTCTTTTCTACATGCTTCTTGCTTCTTTGCAAACAATTTCTTTTTGGGATCCATTCGGTCGAAGAAGATATACAATTATGTCATGTGTATCTTGATATTTCCCAAGATCCAATCACGGGGATTAATCAAAAAGGAGTTAAATTTTGGGAAGGAGTTTGTGTTGAATATGAAAAAAACAGAAATTTTTCGTAGTCAACCAAGACCAAAAAGATCTATACAAACTCGAATGACAATGATTCTTTCTGCTGTCTTCAAGTTTAGAGGATGCGTCAACCAGATTGAAAACAAGAATCCTAGCGGTGCTTCCGAGCAAGACATTGTAAGTATATATACTTGAGTTATTTGTATTTGATCTACCATTTTTAGTTTATTTTACTTGCTAAGTTATTTACATTATTCTCTTGACAATATCATCAGTTAAACCAAGCGAAGATTTTGTTAACACAATATGAAACTTACAAGGGAGGATTCAAATTCGATCATGTGTGGCCTGTCCTTAAAAGTATTGAGAAATTTTCAAATAGCCACACTAATAGAGGTGATGCATTCCAAGGAGAAGGTCCTAATGTTATGTCATCTTCATCACACCAAGATGAGTCATCGCCATCTCCTAGTATGAATTCATTCGATCTAAATACAAATAGTGAAGATGCTAGTTTTAACTCATCTCAGAGGCCAATTGGTGTGAAAAAAGCAAAGAGAAAACAATAATCCGAGGAACAGTTTAAACAACTCATGGAGCAAAATGATAAGCTTATCAAAGCTATTACTAAAGGTACTTCTGAAAGAAATGAAATTCAAAGACAGAAGGCCGAGGTAGAACGAATGAAACAAGAGAATAAAATACTATTCACAGATTTGAGTACTGTAACTGATCCAGCATGTCGTACATACATTGAAAACGAAAGAGCAATAATTTTGAGAAGAAGAGCAGCAACAAACCAAAATGAAGAACACAGAGAAGGTTCTCAAAGCCAGTATTTTGGATCCCAATATCGAGCATCCCAAAATCAATAAAATTTAGTTCAAGGAGAACATGTTCAAGGACAACAATCTCAAGGTGAAGACCAACCAAATTTTACTAAGTACTATGACTATCTTAGTGGAAATAATTTTTCTGGAAATTAGATTGTTATTCAAAATTATATTATGTATCTTATTGCATTTCGTTTTTATGTTTGTTTAGTTTTAATTTTGTAATATTATGTTTTCACTATTTTATTGAAGTTTAGTATGAACTTTTAATCTTATTAAATTTGATATTTAGTTTGAAATTTTATCGTAATTATTATTTTATACTATATTAATTATAGTAACCAGTTTATATTACTAAATGTAATAAGATAGTTTTAAAAATATTAATGATATATCTAGTTTTTAGTTGATTAACAATAATTTTAATTTATTTTTAAATCAAAAACATGAATAAAATAATATATATATTTTTAGTGTTTTGTGAATAGTGTTTTGTCGTCCCCGTTGGAGTTGCCCTAATAGTTGTGTCTCAAATTGTAGGTTGATAAATGGTTTTTTCCGCCAATTAGTCAATCATTATAAAAGATGTTTGATGTAAATGATTTCTCATAATGACATTATATTTAAAATAAAATGATTACGATAAAAATTTTACACAAACAACGATTCTATGACATGGTTTTTTTTTTGTTAAAGTGTATTCAATTTATAAAAACATATATCAAAAGGTTTATTTCCAAAGTAGGCCCATACAAATTTCTAAGGCTCCAACTCATATACATCAAACCGAACTAAACCGTTGGAAAATAAAATCGATTGGGTTCACAAACCAAACTAAACCAATCATTAAACCCTAATCTGCAAACGTATAACACATTGCAGCCACTGTCCAAATATATGAGGATGCTCACCGGAACAGGACCTCTGGTGAACTAGGATGACGTTAGCCGAACGGAGATGGTGATCCAAGATCAGTTGCCATCCCGCCACCGTAAGGAGGAAGAGAACCGATCTTTTCTTTGTCGAGGAGGTTTCTTGCTCGGTCGTGAGAGAGAGAGAGGCAGTAGGGAGTAGATAAAAAGACCTTCGCCGGATCGGAGACTACCTCCCCTATCGAAACTGATCCCGTGAAACCTCCAGATCTCTAGTCTCCAGATCTAACTACCTTCTTCTCTCGTTCCTCGCGGTGAATCTTCCTCTTCCACTCCGCGTAGCTACACCTCCGGTAGAGCTCTTACCATCAGTGTCTTGCAGATTCTTCTCCTCTCGAATGCCCCCTTGATTTTGTCCAATAGCTTTGCCCGAAAAATACAATGAGTCACCAATGAAGAACCATGAGCCGAAAGATCCTCATCGTCACCAGAATTGACAGAGGACCTACCGTCGGTGCACGAGATTGTGATCAAAAAAGGAAGATTTTGAAAGAGAAATCGCCGACAGATAAATCCACACGCACGATTCTCTCTAAATAAATTAGCCTAATTTATTGTTTAACATGGTTCTTCTTATATCACTTGAATTCACGATAGTTAGTTTTGCATATACGACATTTGCGTGGTGGACATGTTCTCCTCACAACACATGACATTACAAAGAATGATTTCAAATGTGTAACATTATGAAACTTCGGATAAACATTGCACCATTAACTTTATAATCAGCGCTTCTTGGAAATGGAAGCACTAAGTTAAAAATTGCATCCATTAACCTATAAAAAAAGCTTTAAAACTTTTTCGCCAATAATAAGTCAAAAAAGTTCACAATAATAATGGTTTAAACTGTGGATACAAAATTTATCACCACAAATGGGGAATCCATTTATTATTTATAGAACGTTTGCTAAACTCTACAAAAGAGATCAGCTGATTTGGAAGATTTAAGCTGTGAGTGGTAGCCACTTTAAGAGAAAAAAAAATAGAAAACTAGATTCTTCAGTTAAAAATGAAAAATTGATTATTTATGTATTTTTTTCTATGAGATTAATAATGAAGAGAAAAAAAGAACAAAAAAAAGTATTCCTCCACTCTAAAGGAGAAAAACAAGATAAAAACTAATTATTTCTATTTTTTTCATCCATCCATTTTCATTTCGTTCATTTCATGAATAATCATTTACATCTTTAGTTAGTCGTTGTGGAGCGAAGATCACGGAAATTTTGGTTTTTCTCTTTTGTCAGTATATATATGTAATATTTGGAGTCAATATAAGAAAATTTAAACGTGTTTATTCAATAAGATATCAGATTTCATCTTCCTATATAATTTAATGTTAAAAAACTACATTAAATCAAGAGGAATTACACTCTATAATCAACAAATAAACTTTAATTCAAAAACTAACTACGCTAACTATTAAAAGATAATATACACTATATAAGCTATGATATATACAATTATATCCCTCCACCACCATCCCTATTACCACTACCGCCAGTCACTATAGTTGGCAACCTCTGCCAGGAACCACCTCTGATAACTACCGCCAGTCACCACCGCCGGCAACTATCGCCAGTCACCATTGCCGGCAACCACTATTGGTCACCATCGCTAGCAACCACCGTCGACCACAACCACCGGCCACAACTACCGGCACCACCACTGGTCACCATCGTCGACACCCTCGCCACCACCGCCGATCACCACTGCCAGCAACTGCCGCCGTCCACTTCTTCCGGCCACCTCCTCCGACCTCCACCACCGGCCATCAGCCACCACTACTCTCCACTACCACAACACACTAAAATAGTAATTTTACTTTACCCTCATTGTATTCTCTTTTTTTTTAATATGGTGCTATATTCTTAATTATATTAGGTTTTGAACCCACGCTATGCGTGGGTTAATTTATAAAATTTTGTATTGATGACAATTATGACATATTATCTTGTAGAAACCTTTAAATTACTATTAAGGCAAAAAAAAAATTAGATACACAATTTTAAAAAAAAAATCTTAAAATCACTTGTGTTAAAAAAAAAATCTGATCAAAAGAATCAGATTTAACTTGACGTTGAGGCGAGGCGGACTGAACATTCGAACTGGTGATGTTGCATATACTAAATCATTTGACCACGGGACAAACGAAACATTTTTAGAATAATGAATTAATCTCATTTTCTCATATTTAATTGACCACCACCATCTATATCTTTGTGTATTTTCCACTGTTTTCTTATCCTTCATATTTCTTATCGTCATTTTCATTGTCAAATTTTCGTGATAATTGTCATCATTATTTTTTTTGTCCGGTTATTCATTACACTCTTCTTTTTCCTCTTCCTCCTCAGCTATTTCACATTCTTCCACTGAATAATCATTTCAATTTTTTTTAAACTACCATAAAACTAGGTAACCCATCAAACTCCAAAACCAAAATTATTGCCTCTTTTTCGTAAAATTTGTGCAATTCATGGATCAACATAATCAATACATGAACTCAATTATTCTTTCTCTTGTATACTTACTCGGGTATAGATCCATACGTATTGAAACTTTTATAATATTTTAAACTTTCTATGGGGTATTTATAATATTTTTAAATATTATATAGAGTTTTAATATTTATAATATTTTTGAACCTTTTAAACGTTTATAACTGTAATATTTAAAACTATAATATTTTTGAACCTTTTAAAAGTTTGTAATTGTAATATTTAAAACTTTTTAAATTTTTAAATCTTTAAATTTGGACGCTTGTTAAATCAAGTTTCATGTTCGTAGTTGGAAGCATATTAATTTTATTTCTAATGGTTCTCAGCTATTGTCTAAAACTTTTCTAGCCAATGTGGGGCGTTGTACATACACTTATTTATAAGTATTTTAATATAGAAATTTTGCATAATATCAAAAATATTAAATATTGAGATCTCTAATTTTGATTGGTCATTTAAAACATCTTAATATACAAAATTCTGGAAATTTTAAAAAATGTTAATTAATGACATGTCGAATCTCTATTGGATGTTTTAAACCCTATGTGACAGTCTTAGGAGCTTATAGCTCCTACTTTTATTTAGTATAGATTTGTGTTTTTAGTTAGTGCACAAATTGGCCCTTAAATCAAACTATCAAACAAGATTAACTAATTAACAAAAAAAAAAGATTAACTAATTAAATCAACCTCTTGACAAAAAAATAAAATAAATCAACCTATCAAATATGAACTAAATTGGTGTTGGTAATATTACCTTCATTCTTTATTGGTGTCACATTTGTGATTTGTCTCATGGACTTAGTGTATTGTGACATCTGTTGGTATCAACAAATCAATAAATTGTTCGATTGCAGCCATTGTCCATCAAGCTTAGCCTAGCAGGAAGGTTCAGAATTGATTGTGAAGTCAATGGAACTCCGGATAATTCAAGAATCACGGAGAACTGTCCAAAGATTGAAAGTGCACGTCGCAATGGGGATCTTGTAATCGATATGAGCCAAATGTGTTATAAATTCAAATGAGGTACTATGAAGAAGGGAATCCACATTTTTACTCTACATATGACTAGCTCAATGTAAGTAATTGTATTCACTTTCTTCTTTAACTAAACATTTTGTACAACTCTTACTGATAAGTGATATCAATAAAAGTATTACGTTTTTCATGTCAAGAGATCCTTGTGCATTACGACGAAGAGCTCATCTTCCCTTCTTATAATTAACTTGACACTCAAAATTCGTAAATGTGAATCTCGATGACATTTGAACTTTCGCTCTACTGGTTTATGTAATTGTGGGATTTACATATAACATATAAGAAGATTTAGTTTTTCAATTTTGGCTCTTTTGTAGAGGTTTTGAATAGTCTTTGTGTCTTATGACATTACATTCCGAAAAAAAAAAAAAAAAAGATCCTTTGCGCTATTTAGCTCAAATCCCACAAAAAAAGTAAAGCCAAATAGCGAACAAACCCGAACGAATGTTAAAAAGAAAAAAAAAATTGTAGAGAAACTTTTAAACCGAACAAGTGACTTCCCGACCTAAAAACCTAATGTCAGAGTCATTTGATCTCATCTTCTGCTCAGGATCACTGACTCTGCCTTTTCGCGCATCAAGCACCAAATGTTGTCGAAACGTCGTGATGAACGCCTCTACTCTCTCGTTCAATTCCTCATTGGATAACCTCCCTGGCTCGAATTCATCTTCCTCTCCATTAAGGTCTACTTTTTTCTTGTGAAACAAGCAATCTGTCACAGTTTCCTTCATTTCAGGAAAATCCCTTTTCGTCTCCTCCACTAAAACACACTTCTTTATCACTTCTCTTGGCTCAACAACTAAGAAATCTTGGTCAGAACAAGCTGGTTCCTCCACAATCCTTGTCTTTTTCTTCTTAAGCTTATCCTTCTTCCCTCGCATCATTCTCAATCTACAACCTCCTCGACGAGTCTTGATCAAGTCATGAGTCTCAACGGAGCTAGGACGAGTTGAGGTGAAGTAAACCGCTAAGAGGACAACGTTGAGTAGAAGAAAGACCAAAGAACGCCATTGCTCGATCAAATACGATACAGAAGAGAAATGTTTAAGACAAGCCATGGAGAGAACAACAACTGCTGTCAACAACGAAGTACACATGTTGTCTTCTTCCTCCTTCTTCTCAACTCTAATGTCTCTCTTCATCTCCATTGTTATATCTCTCTGTCTTTTGCTCTGTTTCTTTTTCTTCTTCCTCCAAAACGATTCTTATACGAAATTTTCAAGATTCCTTAAGCAAAGAATTTGGTGGGTCCGATTGTGGAAGACCAAATGGCGAACAGAAAGAACAAAATGAAAATGAAAAGACAGGTAGAAGTTGAAGAAGAAGAAGAGGTGGAGGAGACAAAGAACAGGCATGCCCTTCAAATCTGCTCTTATTCCAGACATATTATTATTACTTTCTTCTCAGGCTTTTCTGATTTTCCTCTGTTTCTTATGTTTTCTTTCTGCTTTTCTTGTTTCCCTTTTTTAAAAAAAAATCTCGGGGACCATTTTTCCTTAAACCAATCATTTTCATCTTCCACTATATATAAATTTACTTTTCATTTTTTTTCAATCTTTACTTTTAAGATAAAAACTAAATATTCTAATTCTTATGTTTTAAGTAGCTTTTTGAATTCTATATTATGCAGGTTTAGTTTCATCATATCAATTTTTTTGGACTGCTTTTTATATTTTGCTTACAGTTAATATCAATCGATATTTTCACTACATTGTTAATACATGCAATAGCTCAAAATTAGAACTACTAATTGGGTGGACTGTCCGTGAATTACATTAAATCATGGACAAAGACTGAGAAACGCAAATTTTTTTTTCACAAATTTAGCTTATTTAACAAAACTTAAGTGATAAATATAAAGATAAGTGTGAAGTAATCTTAATGCAAGTCAATGGTAAGTGCTTAATACATAAAGCACCATCACACCAGAGATCGAATCTTACTCCCTACGAATGTAGAGATTTGACTAATGGTTAAGTATATTTACTTTTTAGTGTTGACGTATATTTTTTTATGTAAGTACTGTATATACTTATAAAATACTTAGTTTAGAAACACTACTATTTGAAAAGGATGTTTTTGTTATTAACTCTTTCGCTACTCATGTCCCCCAAATGTTGTGTACCAAAAGCGGACAACCATATTTTTGGTCAGTTGTACGCATAGACAGTTCAACTGCGGTTAAATACGCTTGAGACAGCTCTATTCAAAAATGCAAATAACCAAATAAATATATTGGGTTGTTATTTCCTTAGTGGAAAAATATATCAGAGAAGTGTAAGCTACTCAAAGTGACGTTTTAATGCGATACCGCATGCTAAGCTGAGAGGAGCGAACACAGTTTTCGGAAAATGGGAATATGTAAACAAAAGTATAAACTTTTTTTAACAAGTTGGAATATTGAATAAAAATACGTCATCAGTATGAAAATTTTTTTGTCCGGGTCTTCGTGGCCTAATGGTAAGGACCGCCTCTGGTTGCAAACACAATCCGAGTTCGAACCCTGCTAGAAGGAACTTTCTCACGAATTCTCGGACACCCACATGGGTATGGGTCCTTGTTTTCGACCCATTTGAATACCTGGAAGGGGGTCTATCCATGAATTGCCCTTTCCCCAGGGTGGGCCTATATGGGCTTAGGATTACCCCTGAGTTAACAAAAAAAAAATTATAAAAAAACAATAGTGTTAAAAATTTTAAATATAATAATTAAAACACATTACACGCCTGCTGCTCTCTGTCTTGTTAATTATCTCATGGCATTGTGGCCCCCATGTTTGTTCTTCTTTCCCAAACACATGCGGTTTCTGTTTTGGTAATGTTCTAATCCCAAAAAACATTTTGTACTTATATATTGATATACTATATTTTAAGCAGATATCATTCAAAATTATATATATATATATATATTTTACTGACAATTTTTAAAATATGGATTCATTCAAAAAGTTAAAAAAAATATTATAACATAATACTAGTGTAATGTATAGAAATCAAGAATTTGCATTCATTCGATCGACAAAAATGTTTATAATTCAGAAATTTTAGTAAATAAATTTAAATCAGATTTTAAACATTGTTACTAAAAAAATTTGCATTTTTATTAAGTTTTTTTTTCTTTTTTTGTTTTGAAAAAGGTGGTGACTCAAGAAACACACAAATATGAACACAATAAGGTGAAATTAACATATACAATCCATATTGATAAATAAAACTGTCAGTTACTTTTTTCGTTCCTTTGGTGTTCCTTACTTACTTCATCGAGTCTTTAATTATGTTAGTATTCTAACATGTAATACTCACCTCACGAAAATATTGAAGTAATGTTCAACATTTTTACAAGATAATATGCACTAGATACAACAAAAATCAAAAAGAATTAACAAAAATCAAAAAGAATTAAGTAACTACCATTGATGTGACAGGATGTTTTCTCTCTTCGTATACAATTACTTTTATACCCATTGCATATATTACATGTTATTTATTTAAATATCATGTCATTTTTTAGAACGAAATTATATGTCGGTTTGGGTTCACAAATGAAATGGTTAGGGTTTAGATTTTACAATTGAAACGAAATTATATGTCGGTTTTGGATTCACAAATGAGATGATTAGGGTTTAAATTTTACAATTAGAACGAAATTATATGTCGGTTTGGGTTCACAAATGAGATGGTTAGGGTTTAGATTTTACAATTAGAACGAAATTATATGTCGGTTTGGGTTCACATATTATACGTCGGTTTGGATTCACATATGAGATGGTTAGGATTTAGATTTTACAATTAAAACGAGATTATTTGTCGGTTTGGGTTTACAATTAAACGCTATTTAGTTCAATATAACATGTAAAATATAAATATTACATGTTATTTTTAAAAATCACACCAAATCTTTCACTCTTTCTATCTAACACAAAAACAAAAACATGGGCCCTATGGTATTTTCCTATAAAAAAAAAATATTATTGTGGTATTTTGTTTATTTTACTCCATATTTGTCCTATCTACTAATATTACCCTTTTTATAAATTCTTATAAATTTTTTACCAAGTAGTCTTAATAGAACAGCCAATATTTAGTTTATCACATCTCTTACCACTATCTTGTATCGCTTCTAAATGTTTAATCACTCTTACTGTTTAAATGTTTATCACATCTCTTACCACTATCTTGTATCAC
Organism: Camelina sativa; assembly: GCF_030686135.1. NCBI lineage: Eukaryota > Viridiplantae > Streptophyta > Magnoliopsida > Brassicales > Brassicaceae > Camelina > Camelina sativa. Next base: position 5,514,416 of record NC_141885.1, read on the forward strand.
TTCTAAATGTTTAATCACTTTAAAGAAATTTCTTTATCGCTAAAAAGATTCGTACCCTATGTATTTTGATCATAAATCAGGTCGCTGTTTTCTAGCGTAACAATTTCAAGAAAGGAAAGAAGTAGAAATTTATTAAAAATACAGTAAAAGTGATTGTCAATAAATGGTTAAGCTTATTGAGAGTTTGGTACGATTCTTGATGACATCGGTGTTTGGATGCAAAACATCCAAAAACTACATGAATGGCTTGGATCTCGTCAAAAGAAGACTGTTGTAAAAATGATTTTGTGTATGTTTTATCCCTTGAATGGGTTGCATGAAATGGTAGAAACTATGAACTCTATGGTAACGAAACTTGGTTGTGTTCATATTCTTTTATAACGAGGTTCATTCAGGTTTGGTTATAGTTTCAACTTCGATTATGGGGTTTGGCATGACTATAGGGTATTCGAGGTCAATGGGCTTTTGAGACACCCTTGGGTAATAATTAACACTTTCAAAACTCACATAATAATTAGTTATGATTCTCCCTTGCGTCACTAAAATCTCAAAACCCACATAAATTACTTCATTTAAAGAGCTAAAATAACTGGTGTTCTCTAAGTTCCAATGACACCAAGAAAAAACAATAGGGTTGTTCACAATAAGGTGTCAAGATAGATAAATACATAATTCTAAGCTTTAAGACTTTAGTTTGATATACAAGCTAGTTCCCTTGAACAAAGCTTTGCCACTGTACCATCAGTTTTCAGACAAGGAAATAAACTGCACATGACCAAAAGAGCAGCATTAACTGAACAAATGCTGTGAGTACTAATAGTTGTAAGCACTGTCATATCAGATATTTTGTCTCTAGTAGCAACTAGCAACTGTGAAACATGAATAGATAGTTACCTAACTGTGGGGTTACTCGTAGATGATTCATTACTCAGAACTGGATTCAATTAGATCTTATGCATTGTTTTCTTTCTCTTCCACCTTTCTCTTCCGTGGAGTGTGGTTATTGACATCGTTTAAGTTTAAAGATCCCTTTTTCCGTTTCCTTTGGTATGTATACTTCACAAGGCGATTTTCGTCAGCTCTCAGAGACTCACTGATTTGATATGACACCACTGCATTAGCTTTCAACTCAGAACATGGATCAACCAACTCAGGGCCCATTCTTGATTTCAAGTCTTCAACTGTTGATCGATTTGTTGCATTCACACTGAAGACAGTAGCATTTGTGGATCCTGAAGTTGGATATACATTGCATTTAACTGAAGTTAACCCATGATCCAAACGACGAAGCGGCTTTATCTTAGTCTCGTCCAACCCTTTACCGACATCAACCTCTTCATTCTCTACCGACAGATGAGTATCCATGGAATCTTCGCCATTCTTGGAACAGGGAATATCAGAGTGAGATTGACAAGGTTTTATAAGCTGACTTTGAGACCTAACTTGTGTAGCTTTTCGTTTGCTCCACCTCCTCTTTCTCCTTCCTTTTGATTTGCGAGTCTTCTTGATTCCTAGTGAATTAGACGGCTTTATGGGCACCACCTCTGCATTCGTAGCTCCAATAGCGAGAACAAGAGATCTAGTGTTTACTGAGCTCAAGTTTTCTTCACTATCCTTGTCAGTTGTGCGTCGTTCCTCTCCGTTTGCAGAATGAGATGATTTCCTCTCCAAAGCATGGATCCTCTGTGTACACCCATTTCGAGACAGCTCAAGCTTTTTGCTCCTAATATTGGCTTCAGACTCACAACAAGCCTTTGAAGTTTCAACACTCAACCCGTGAAACTGCTTTTCGTCATTTCCACCACATTCATCATCAAACAATGAGCTCTGATTCAAAAGAGAGCCACTCATATCTGCAACTTCTTGATCAGGATGCAAACTTGCAATAACCTCTGCAACAGAAATGGTTTCCTTACCACCACATTCATCATCAAGCAATGAGCTCTGATTCAAAATAGAGCCACTCGTATCTGCATCCTCTTGATCAGGATGCAAACTTGCAATAACCTCTGCAGCAGAAATGGTTCCCTTACCACCACATTCATCATCAAGCAATGAGCTCTTCTGATTCGGAAAAGAGTCACACTCACTCCTGTCTTGATTAGGATGAACACTTCCAACAACAACCTCTACATCAGCAGCAATCTTCTGAACAGGAATGGTTTCTCGTTCCTTGTTAACAACAACATTATTTGCCTGCCTCGCTTTCTCCAATTTGTCTCTGACCCATCTCAGACCTCAAATCAGTGATAATATCTTCAGCCTCTTGTAACTGAGCTTCAAGCAAATCAATCTGTGGTTGCTTGTTTGATGATGTTATCTCTGCTTCAATTGTCTATCCATAAAACTCAAATCAGTAAGTAACAAACCCAACAACCAAAAATTTATAAAAGCAAAAACTAACACAAGAGATGTAACAACGAAGCTAAAGCTAACACCTTTATCTAAAACCCCTAATAATTTCTCAGAAGACTATATATATATACTTAACCTGAGCATCAATCATCTGTTTCAATCGGACAAATAAACGAAGAGCTTCGTCTTTAGTCCCGCAAAGATCGTGGTGGAACCGAGCTGTTTTGTTTTCTGAAACCATTACCCTAACCGCTGATTCCATCTCCGCGTAAGCTTTCTTCAAGACTGTCCCTTTCTACAACCAAAACACACAAAGCTCACACAATCAACAAAATGACAAACCCAGATCGCTTAAGTAATCAAAACACACAATTTAATCTCTTTACATCTGACTCTTCCATCGTCGCCAATTTCTCCCGCCGAAGAGAAAAAAAAATAAAGCTCTCGCCTTTGCACCGGTGGTGCCGTGGTGGTCGGTTGAGAACTGACAGGCTTTTTGTTAAATTACTATTTAACCCTTCATTTTTTTAATTAATTACAAAAGAAATGATGATATCATTATATCTTTAGATCGATGAAACGACGCGGGATTATACTTACGCTCATTAATCAGTGTGTTAAGCATAAACAAAGAATCCAATAAAGTTTTTTTGGTTATCTTTGACACAAAAGATTATTTTGATTCCGTAGTTAATACTAATACATTTCACAATTATGGTATATTAGTTACCGTTTTATTGAATCACATTACAACGTAATTTAGTTTCTTTCTAGCAATCTAATGCATGGGCAATGGAAGCACAAATCCCCTGAATAAAGTTTTTATTCTTTTTCTTTTGAAACTCATTGATGAAATGAGAATCTCGATATGTTGTTATGTTGCAACCGTACAATATTGGTCGCTTAGAGGAGGATATATCGATGAAGCAAATGGTATTTTTATACAATGATGTTACAATAAGACCACTTTTACAAAAAAAAAAAAAAAAAAAAAAAAAAAAAAATTAACAAAAACAAACAAACAAATGAGCAGCTGAATGAAATGGACACGAAACTTGTGAAACAAGGCACCTGAAAATTGGGTACGTTGAAAGAATCATGGAAGCTGCTCCTAAGAGTGCGTCTAAATTGCATGGCGTTTCATATATTCGAGATGGGGGGAAGATCAATACCAACCTTTTGAATGAGATCTCAACCCGACGAAGACCAAACTGATGAAGACAAGGCGTCGAAATGTTTCATTCATCTTCTTGATGTTTTCTTTCTAGGTCAAATAATGGTCTTAACCTTCTGTCGACCTCGCTGCATTGTTGATCGATCTCACCTGCAACCATTGAATAAGCAGAGTGACAAGATTCATCGTCTCTGAATGCTAATATCCACCTCCCGTCTACTAGACCTTTGGACTTGAGCTTCTCATAGACTCCTCGCTTTGTTGGGTCCAACAACGGTAACGTAGATGGTCGGATTCTCAAGTGTAGCCATTTCGGGTGCTTTTCATCTATCCGGGGCTGAAATACAAACAAAAGATGATAGATCATTTACCATGTTAGATTCTCTCTTTGCAGTGTGATCTTTACAAGAATTTCCAATAAAGAAGAAGACAGTGAAGGTGATAACGTACTTTGCAGCCAGCTAAAGGTGCAGTAACACGGATGATTCCATTATCTGGGTCAGCAAGGAAAATCCACCCAGACACAGCAGACGATAATGCTAGAAACGAGAAATCACGTTCCTTGCCTCTTTCAAAGGCAATCCGACAGGGCACAGCATCAACTGCACCAGGAAAGTTCAAGGAATCGATTAACTTCGGATACCGAGACAACCTAATCAAACTGGAGTTCTAATAGATCATAGACTTTGGGTGGTTTATTAGATAATGTAACTAGGAGAAGCATAAAAGCATCATGTGCCTACCTAGCTTCAGTTGGGTGCCAGGTTTGGGGACTGCAACATCCAAACCAGCAATTGTGGCACGAGACGTTTCAGATCGCTCGGCTGGAGGATGAATAGGTGGTTGATCTGGTAAGGGCCTACCAAGCGAGAAGATTTGGAGTTGATGAAGAAGCACGAAAACCTAAGGAGGATAAGGTTGATATCATATGTCTGTATTATATACCATAACGAAAGTGCTGATAGAAATATGAAGACAATAATTGACATACCTTTACCACCTCGCACATTCTTTCACCTGCTGTGAATGATGATTCGCTAACAGCGTTATCTATAAAAGATCTTTAGTGTTAATGGTTTGTATAGATAGGGATTTAACAAGGGAATAACCATATCATTCACATTTGTTTTCTAGCTGATTGGTGCAAAATGTGTAACAAAAAATTTACCATTTGATGAGAATCTATCGAGCTGGAGAAGAACGGATTTAGGCTCTTTTTGAGGGGATGGAGCTTCGATAACTGTCAGAAGATTTGGTATCAGATTCACTGAATATATCCATACAATCAAAATACAACATTTGCTTCTTTACTTGCCTCTTTTGCACTTTTTCCACTCATCAAGCAGTACTGTGATGAGTAGATCAGGCCAGGTACCTTTAATCTCCTGGGTAAGCGCACTTTTGCATTTCTCATAGGAATCCTGCCATAAGCAGGAAATTGGTAAATAATGAAGAGAGGAAGAGGGGCAAGAGAAGAAGTGTCAAACAAAAAAAGAAACATTTTCAACGCAACATACATTCAACATCTTGAGATGTTTGCGATTAAATTCTGCCTCGCTGTAAGGAAGCAATTGGCGTAACAGCCATCCTCCATCCCATAATGTTTCCGCAGATATGTTTTCTCGGCAGAGAAGACTGACCAATGCATCCACCACCTACAACACATTTTTTATTTAAATCAAGACAAAAAACTTTTGCACAGTTATGCAAAAAGAAAACACCTTTTGCACAGTTAAATCAAGACAAAGAACTACAGAAGTTGAAATTTCAAAAGAAGAAGCTAGGCTGATAACTTTGATTTACAAACATTCATAATTTACCTGATGTCTATGTACACGGGGGCACCTTGCAGCCCCAGGCAATGAACAGCATACTTCAAACTGCTCCTGTTGAAGGTACTGGAACGAATAAATCAATCACAGTATAACACAATACCGAAGAGATGGGGATTAAGAGATGCAGTGAAGTACCTCCAACCTTCGTAGAAACCAATCAAGTTCGCTACTTAAACCATCTATCATAGGACCATTTTTTGGTGAAAACAGTTGTTCTTCGCCAGAGTCCTCCCCAACCAAAGATTGCTGTCACAGATACCAATTAACTTTTGAATAAGAATAAAAAGGCAGTCCAACAAGTAAAGCATATTTTTTATCCATACTATAGTAGATGGTCCAGTAAAATATATTCGTAACAAAATCCATGGAGATGCTAATTACCCTGGCAAATCTAATGGATAAGACATTAAGCACAAGATAAAGGATAATGACAGAAACTCACCAGCAAAAGTTTTTTGTGCTGCTTACGCTGTGGAAGAATGCCAAAAGCATCTAGCATTGACTCTTCAAGTTCTACCAAAAATCAAATGTAAGATGTCAAAATCACAAAAGGTGAGAATAATCTGCACAACATCACCAGAAAAGGCGAGAGAAGAATCTGCATAACGCCATTCCCAATACCTTTCGTCTGCAACAAAGTGGCTAGCACAAACAATGAACCCTGAGCTTGCACATCATCTCCCTCGGAAATATACCGAAGTAAAGTCTCTCTAGTAACAAACAAAAAACCATCAGTTTTATAGTAAAAGCGAACACTATTAAGACAACATCATATGAAAAGTCAACTATCATAATTTTGTTTAAGGTCTTATTTGCTAACATGTTACCTAAACGTAATATGTGAATTGTTGAAGCTAATTTTGGTAGCATCTTCACTGCAAACGTGGGAATTTTTCTCCTCACTCGTGACTGCATTGCTTGAACACTGTTGATCTGCCTCCTCAGTAACGCCATTTTCTGGATGCCCATTTCCATATGTAAGGCGCTGAGGAGCCAAGCTGCTATTAGGTTTCACTAGGGAACTTGAAATGAATGCTTTTACAGGGCAGAAAAGAGTAGCAGCAGTCATATTTGCCAAATCTTTGATTTTAACTATCCGCAGAATGCAAGAAAGCAGATAGAGAGAAGTGACAGGATCAACTGATATATCCTGAAATAAGAACAAAACTAATTTATTACTGAATAAGAATGGTACTCTGGCAAATAGTCAAACCTAACAAGGCTAACAAAATATTATGAAGGACCAAATAAATCAACTCTGAAAACGATTTTAAGAGGAAAAAGGTGATATTTTGTACATTTACAGCCTCGGAGCATAAAGACGGGAGAAGAAGTGGGAGAGTTAGATGCTGCAGAATGTGATCTGTTATCATCCTCCCGATATCAGGTATACCAGCAGAGATAACATCACTAAAGTAGTACAGGGTGTCCTCGATCCCATCAACAGCAGAGAACAATTTTCCACCAGAATCTGGTGATGGGCTCCTTTAGCGAGGATAAAATGAAAAGAAAAAAAGATCAGAAGAAGATTATTTATACAGATCATTCATGAACAAAATAAATTGATAGATGAAAAGGGATTGTGATAAGTCATGATCGATCTACAAGCTATTTCCCTGGGAAATGAAAATGCACTGTATCTTACTTTAGCGTGTTCAACACCATTGCACTTAGATCCATGCATTGCTTTTGGAAAAATGAAACTAACTTTGAAAAGTACTCCGTGTGTGGTGAACTAACCACATAATCATTTACAGAGTCATCGCCAACTGCAAAAACAAACTGACGGCATTAGAAACATTGCTAAAAATTCTGCTTATTTTACAATACAAATGACAAATCGAAAGAACTATTATAAGTGACTGACCGTGATATACATTAAGAGTTAGGGCACGAATTGCAGTGCGTATCATGTTCTCTTCATGAAATGCAAATTGTATGCCTTCGACATAAAGGGGAAAAGAAACTACTACATCCTAGACGCAGAAACTCAGAATTAAAATATGGCAAAAAATATCCATCAACGAATACAAAAGTTAGTAATCTGCAACTTAAAGAATACTCACGTTCTCGGTCTTCAAAAGCAATGATATTGTATGCTTGTTTAGCTTCCCACTAACAGCTCTACATAAAGCAAACAAAAGAACAGTTATCAGATACAGTGAGTAAGTACTTCCTAAAGCCTAGATAACCGCTGGAAAAAATTACCTTAAGAAGGATATGTAGTAAGATAGAAGCTCTTCGTGTTGGAAGTCAAATGTATATGTTATCAAATAGTTTACATATTCGTTACTGAACAAGTAGTCTGCAAGGGATTACTAAAGACATTAATAGACTGTTATCATGGGAATCTTCGTAGAAAAATGGGTTGCACCTAATGAACTTACAGATTGCTTGTTCACTTTTTAGGTTTTGGATCATTATACTCATGGTTTGCAACAACTGGACAGAAACTGTTACCGTCTTGCTAACCCTCAAAATGCGTACAAACTCTCCCATTACTTGTTTCTCCATAAAAAATCTGCAACAATCGCAAATATTAACATATCTGCCAATAGGGAGGGCGCTGAGTGATAATTGGCAAAAAGACTCACTCAAAGAATGAGGGGTCATGCTGATCACCATAGGTTAATATCTCCGCAATTGATCTCAATGCCTCGACAACGAGATCCTTCAAAATGGCACCCGGTAGTCAAAGATCAAAACATAACAAAAATGCCACGACATTTGCTAAAATGCAAAAGACTTATAACACTAACCTTATTAGCTTCGTTCACGATCTGAATTTTTCTCAGCTGGTCAGTCAGATACCTAAACAAACAAATTTTCAACACTTTCATCATCTGATATAATTAATGACAAGACAAACTAATGTCGTAACATGACAACAAGTCAAATTCTTAAGGTCAAGATAGTCCCTTCGACCCACCCAATCGGTTTCAATTTCTATAAAGTTGACCCCTGAATGAAACTGGGGAAGATAAACTTAAACAGTGCCCTTCAATGGCACCATTCAAACTATCCTAGAAACCCTAACTAAATTCAAACAACCCATTCCAAAGAGATGACTACAAAAACATGACACAATTTTAAGCATATAATTCAAAAAAAATCGTTCAAAACTCTCAACCAATCTCAGTCACAACAGAAAGTAAATCACAAATAAAACTTGTTCACCAAAAATCAAAGACGATCAAACAAACAAACAAACAAACAAACAAAAACAAACTTTCAACACTTATGGTTTCATCATCATCTGGTACAATCAACAAACACCTAATGTCGTAATTCGTAACACTAAGATCTAATAAACTTCCATTGTCCTATGGTCAAAAGATACACCCGCCCAAATTGGCTGCAATATATATAAAGTTGACCCCTGACTGAACTTAAAAAGAGTTGCAATAACAATGACACCATTCAAACAATCAAACACTACTCCAAGCAGTAACCTAATTGTAAACTGCCCAAGTCAAAATACCAAAGAGAGTATGACCCCAAAACAAAACAAAACATCCCAACAACAACACCTTCAAAAGACTGAATTTTTTAGGCCATAAAAAATTCACAAAATCTCTACAATGATCAAATTCACAAAACAGAAATTAACCCAATCAAACAAAACCTGAGTTCGGCTAAGGAGAATCGATCTCGGGGTCTTAAGAAAGAAAGCCACATGATTTGTTCAAATCAAAGTTTTTCTCTGGATCATCCTTCACTCCCGAGAAAACCCCAATTCCATAATCTCTCTCCTCCACGACGATTAAAGGAAACTTTGACGAAATCGGATCCAGTTCCACGTTTGGTAAGCTCTCTCACCAGGATCAAAATCATACAAAACAAAAGAAAAAAACCAAATTCGTGTATCGAGCGAAACGAAATTTCGAATTTTTTCCGAATGGGTTTTTTTTAGATGGTTTCTTCTCCGGGAAACAAACAGGACAATGTTGACGGCAATTTGCGAAATTGAAAGCACCGAAGTGGGTTGAGAGCTGGCGTTGTTGGGTCAAGTACTTTATATTCGGATCCGGGTCGGCTTTAATCTCGAGTTCAAAAGAAAGAATCTTGTTCAATTGAAAGATCCCTCTGACTCAATAAGAGGCTTTAACTATAAGCAAATGCTAGATAGGTTCACAATCTACCGCCACGTCATAGATATTTATTTCGGGAGATCCATCAAAATCCAATTTTTTTTATATCATACATTAAAAAAATCTTACACGCAATTTTGAAAATTTTAATTAATAAAATGTTACATTATTTATAATAAAATAAATTAAAAACAAATCACAAAAATTAAATCATTAATACAAACATTTATTTGTTGGCCAAATTAGGTCTCGGCATAAAAAACCATATCCGAATACCCAACCCGAAACGTATCCAGAAAAACTGAGTTTGGGTTGAGTACGGATTCATGTATAAAATCCTATTGGGTTCTATTTTCTAATACTCGTGGGTTCGGGTTAGGATCGGATAATAGCCGGTAACCGTTTGGTACCTATCAAACCCAAACATATAAACATATTTATAATATTTAACGTTAATATAATCCAATTACCCAAAATTATGATTATAATTTTAAATATTTTAATTAGTTTTATACCTAAATATCAAAAATAATTAAAATATCTAAAATAATTTGTTACATAAGTCAAAATTTATTTAAATTTAAAGATATTTTTTGGGTATCCGGTAGTTCGGGTACTAATCGGGTTCTGAAATTTGTAACCCAAACCGACTCGAACCTGATAGTATCTAAATCGAACTGAACTCATGTATAAAAAAATACCAAATAGATTATATTTTTCTTAACTCGTTTATCGGAACCTGAACGGGTTACCTAAATGCCTAGTCCTTGACTCAAAACTCTTTTTTCCTAGAGTCTCCCATATGTACTCAACTCAAGCAAACACATTTTGAAATGAGAGATGAATCCTTCTATTTTTTTTATGTATTCATTTTAATGTGTTTAGTTAATTATAGATGTGAAATTATATTTATACTAGATAAGGGCCCGCACGATGTGCAGGTTTAAAAATTGTTGAAAAAAATAAATCATAAACCTTAAACAATTTTTTGAAAATATATAAAAAATATTTGTTTCCTAAAGTAAATATATTAATAATTTAAGTTAGAGAATATTTGTATGTACCTTCATACATTTATTTATATTTATATATTTTTAATATATTATAATAATTATTACAATTGACACGTGTCACGATTTAATGAGTTAGTAACTTCAATATTTAATCGTTAAAATTGACACAAAATTGACATGTGTCATGATGTGGTAAGTTTTTAACTTTAATCTCTATTCATTAAAACTAACACGTGTCACAATTTGATGAGTTACTAATTTTGAAAACCAAGGTTTATATAATAAAATTTATGAGATACATCATTGTTGGGACTAATATAATTAAAAAAACTTAGTAAAATGACTTATGATATAATATGTAAAAGAAAATATGAAACCTCAAATTTGAACAAAACTACTAATTTTCGTTTAGGCAATTTCATATTTATGTTTAATAGTATATATATTTATGTAAGATATTGAGTTTTAGATATGAGTTATCTAAATAGTAAATACCAATCCAAATAACTCAAATCTTAAATTCGTGTATATTACTAATATCACGTAAATGTATGTTAGTACGTAAAACATGCATGTATCCAAACTAATTAGGATTTTTTCAGTTGGATCATGTTTTGCGTGAGCCACCTAACCTAAACTGGCTAGTGAGGGTATTGTTTATGCCAAACCATACCAGCAAAGCAAAAACAAAGATCGATAGATCTTATTGCTATTCCAAACTGAACTTGAAGTAAACGCGTACGTGAATATATCGTTACGATGTTGCATGTTATACAATGCACAATGTCATAAAATGTTTGTCCAAAGTCCAAAGATGGTGACAAAATGCAGCGTTGCAATGAAAGCCCGTAGAAGAAACTGTAAGATTGAGTAACCTCCGTGAGGAGTCTGTCATATTGATGTCGCAATATATAATGTGTACAAGAGTATTCTAACTACCGAAGATACCGAATATATCATATACAACATAAGAGATATGGATATAGTCAAATCTATGCTAACACTCCCTCGTAGTCGGAGCGGGAGTAAGACGGACGCTCAGGCTGGACCGGAAGTCGAGAAACAACGGAGAAGGTAGTCCTTTGGTGAAGATGTCGGCGTACTGATATGCAGACGGGACATGAAGCACTCGTATCTGGCCAAGAGCAACACGTTCCCTTACAAAATGTATGTCGATTTCAACATGTTTGGTTCGCTGATGCTGAACCGGGTTGGCGGAGAGATACACCGCACTCACATTGTCACAGTAAACCAGCGTGGCCTTGTTGATCGGAAGATGGAATTCGAGTAAAAGATTGCGTAGCCAGGAAGCCTCAGCAACTGCGTTGGCAACCCCACGGTACTCTGCTTCTGCGCTAGACCGTGAGACCGTCTGTTGTCGCTTAGTCGACCAAGAGATCAAGTTGTCTACAAGAAAGACACAATAGCCGGATGTAGAACGGCGAGTGTCGGAGCAACCAGCCCAGTCCGCGTCAGAGTAGGCAACCAGACGATCGACAGAGGAACGATAGAGCTGAAGACCATGTGTTAAAGAACCCTTGAGGTACCGCAAGATTCTCTTCAAGGCATTGTAATGAGCCTCCCTAGGATCATGCATATGAAGACAGACCTGCTGAACGGCATACGCAATGTTCGGGCGTGTGAATGTAAGGTACTGAAGCGCTCCAGCGAGGCTAAGGTACAATGTCGGATCAGAGACCGGAGGACCAACATCCGCTGGTAGCTTAGAGTTCGTATCCACCGGAGTGAGGCAAGAACTGCAATTAGTCATGGAGGCGCGAGCCAAAATCTCAGTCGTATACTGCCGTTGATTCAAGAACAGACCCGTCTTAGTTCGTGAGACCGCTATGCCAAGGAAGAAGTGAAGCTGACCAAGATCAGTCATCTCGAATTCAGAGTGCAAGGAGGAGATGATGGAGTTGAGGAGACGAGTAGATGAGGCCGTAAGAACGATATTGTCAACATAAAGCAAGAGGTAGGACAACTCCTTATTACGAGAGTAGATGAAGAGAGATTGGTCGCATTTGCTTTGGTTGAATCCGATCTTCTTGACATATGTGGCAAACCGATGGTACCAGGCCCGGGGAGCCTGTTTAAGGCCATATAGTGACTTACGTAACAAGCAAATGTGATTTGGCTTTGTAGGATCGACGAATCCAGGTGGCTGATGCATGTAAAACATTTCCTCTAGATCACCATTGAGAAATGCATTCTTAACATCAAGTTGATGAAGTGGCCAATCCTTAGACACGGCGACGCCAAGTACCGCGCGGATCGTTGCAGGCTTGACGACGGGGCTGAAAGTTTCATCACAATCCACTCCCACTTGTTGAGACCGACCATTAGCAACCAAGCGGGCTTTGTATCGGGCAAGGTTGTCGTTGGCGTCGTACTTGTGCCTGAAAAGCCATAAACATCGAAAAATGTTAGTAGCAACCGGATGCGGGACAAGGTCCCACGTTCTAGCTTTAATCTGAGCCCTATACTCCGAGGTCATGGCTGGGTTCCAATTTGGATCTTTAGCAGCCTGTACATGAGAGAAAGGTAGGGGAGATATGGTTGAAACATTAAGATTGAGACGATGAATGGGCTTGGTGATGCCATTGCGGCTGCGGGTTGTCATAGGATGAGTGGGAGGTGGGTTGTTTGGCTCAATGTTTGATTGCGGAGGTTGGTTGTTAGGCTCATCGTTTGGTTGCGGAGGTGAGTTTGGAGGTTGTTGCGAAGGTAGCAGAGGAACTATCCTCGGAATCGGAGGGGGAGGAGAGGATGGGACGGTGTGCATTTGCGGGAACGGTTCCGGAGAGAAGGGAAGCTGTGAAAAGGGAAAGACAGATTCATCAAAAATAACATGACGAGAAAAGATAATCTTACAAGACGAGAGATCAAGGCAACGATAGCCTCGATGATCATGTGGATAGCGAGGGAAAACACAAGCCGTAGAATGAGGATCAAGCTTGTGTGTTGTTACGGGAAGGAGATTAGGATAACACAAACACCCAAAAACACGAAGATGAGAGTAAGATACTGGTTTGTTGTGTAAGCGAGAGTATGGAACCTCATTGTTGATAGTAGAAGAAGGGACGATGTTTAACAGATACACTGCCGTATGAAGTGCCTCCACCCAAAATGTCACTGGTAAGGACGCCTGGACCAGCAAGGTACGGACCACAATGTTGATGGTGCATAGCATTCGTTCCGCCTTGCCGTTTTGTTGTGATGTGTGAGGACAGGAGAGTCGTATTATGGTGCCTTCAGACGCCAAGAAATCGAGCATGGCCCGGTTGGTAAACTCCCCACCGTTGTCACATTGGAGAGCTTTGATGGAGCAACTAAATTGGGTTTTGACATATGCGGCAAAGTGCAAATATCTGCTAAACACGTCATTTTTTCTTTTTAAAGGATAAACCCAAACAAACTGTGAGAAATGATCAAGTAAAAGCAAATAGTATTTTATTCCACTAGAACTTGAAACAGGGGAGGTCCATAAATCAGAGTGAACTAAGTCAAAAGCAGAGGAAACAATGGAAGTAGAAGAAACAAACGGGAGTCGTGTATGTTTGCCGAGTTGGAAAACATGACACAACGTGGAGTCTTTATTACTAGAAATAAAAGAAGACGAAGAACCTAAACGACGGAGAGATGCATCATTCAAGTGACACAATCGCTTGTGCCAAATTGCGCCTGAGGTAAGTGCAAGTGGCATAGTGTGACCGGTGTGTTGTGTCACCGAATAGAGAGGACCGGAACTATTGCACCGGAGCAGGGGAAGTCGGGTTTGAAGGTTCTTAACAGAGAAACCAAACAGATCAAATTCAACGGTACAATTATTATCAGTGACAAACCGACGTACCGAAATCAAGTTTTTGATAATAGACGGACAAACAAGAACGTTTCTTAAGGAGAGAGGACGAGATGAGGAAGGGATACTACCAAAACCCATTTTACTAACAAGAGCTGAAGCGCCATTGCCAACCTTAATCAGAGGAAGAGGAGTCAAATTAAAAGTAGAATGTAGGTTACCTTGTTGCTGCATGACATGGCTGGTGGCACAAGTGTCCATAACCCAAGCTGGATCAAACGGGTCCTGCAGGCTCATTGTGCTGAACGCATGAGAGAGAGCAGTGGGGATCTGATCGCTAGGAGGAGCAGAGGACACCGATCGGGTAAGATGTGACTCGCCATGTTGTCGAGGAGGTGGTCCAAGAAGACTGCCGGAGTTGTGGTGTTGAGGCTGATGGTGTTGTGGCAACAATGCGTAGGGCGGTTCGTGGTAGTAGTTATGTTGTGGAGAGGGATGAAGGGGATACCCGTACCGATACAGATACAGAGCGTTGTACGGCCAAGACGGTAGAGGTGGTGGAGTGGACCATGAGTTGTTGCCATTGTTGTTGTAACGACCACCGCGGGAGCGATTGTTGTTGTTGTTGAAACGTCCGCCACATCCTCTACTTGTTGTTGTTGTTGTAGCGTTGTGGTGAATCAGTTCCCGTGAAGAGCACGTCAGAGGAGGATTGATGATGCAGATTGGTGGGATTGGGGCGGATCAGCTTCTTGAGTCGTTCTTCCTCCATGATCAACATGGATCGAGCAGTGGAGAAGGAGGGGAATGGACTTTTGTGTTTGATCACATTAATGATGGAATCAAACTTGTCATTAAGACCATTAAGCATATGCATAACAAGGATCCGTTCGGGGACAGGAGAGTCCATATTGGCAAGGAGGTCGGAGAGAGTCTTGAGTTACTTATAGTACTCGTGAATGGAGAGATCGCCAACCGAGAGATTACGTAACTCGTTGTCAAGTTGCAGAGCACGAGCTTCCTTGTTGTCACGGAACAGATTCTCGATGGACAGCCACAGATCACGCGCCGTGCATTTGGTTTTGAGGACAGTGTCAAGAATGGATTCGGATATAGTTCCGTAAATCCACATCTTGACAAGGCCATCATGTTCCTTCCACGGCGCCGGATCGGTTGAGGGTTGTGGCGAGGTGCCATCGAGGTGACCCAAGACGCCAAAGGTGAGGCAAATGAGTTTTGAACAACTCTCTCCAAGTATCATAGTTAAGTTTGTCCATGTCAAGGACAATAGGAATGTAGGCACGGATCTGGGAAATGCCAAATGGTTTGTCATTTTTGGGAGGAGACGTGGTGGCCATGATTAGAGAAGAAGAGAGGATATGTTAAAGAAGAGAAGAGAAAACAGAGGATGTCGAGAAAAACAGAGTAGGGAGAAGGAAGAAGAAGAACAAGAGAGCGGAGCAGGATCGATAGCGGCGTAAATCCAAAAAAAAATTATGAGATATTAGGGTTTAGGCCCTCTAATACCATGTAAGATTGAGTAATCTCTGTGAGGAGTCTGTGATATTGATGTCGCAATATATTATGTGTACAAGAGTATCCTAACTACCGAAGATACCGAATATATCATATACAACATAAGAGATATGGATATAGTCATATGCTAACAAAAACATGTTGAAACACCCGGACTCGGAGGCAGAGCCCATCTTGTATGGGTGTCAAGACGTCCGGTCAACCAACTTTGTGAATATAGGCAAATAAGTGAATGTTGGACTTTCCAAAGGGGGCCAAAGATCCCACCCAAAAAGATAAATAATAATAATAATATTCTTATAATTTCGTATACAAATTATTGAATGATAATATTAGTGCAAATTTTGTTTTCCACTGTAGTAATACAATAGAATAGTATATAATTGTATGTGCATCTATTAAAAACACTTGAGTAAACTGCCAAATGATTTCGTTGGTCAAGAAACGGAGGCCAACGAAATATGCAAATTGTATATATATATATATATATATATATTCACATTAAAATATATGGATGATCCTATTATTTTCACCGCAATTGTGGTATTCGTAATCATATATAGGTAGGTAGGTTAGTTATAAACTATTTAAAATGATATCATTGAAAATTCCTACACTTGTTTAATTCAAAAGTGCATATTTGACCATACCAAACCCATTCGTACCTAAACTTACTCTCACGGTTTCATCAAAAAGGTTTACAGTTATAACTTTTATAACAGCACTTGCATGTGCAATAATAGTATCAGTTTGAACATACATGCAATTCCCGTAGATAGATACCATATTAATGATGATGTTGAGGTTTTTAAATTCAAGCAAAGATAATAAGAAAACTCCACTATGATGCACATTACATATGCTCCTCATGATCTGTTTTGTTCATCTGCAACAGTCTCACTTAGACGTACGCATAGTGAATCTGTTGTTTGACATTCATGTCACTCACCTTCTTCTGGTTTCACAAGAAACTCTTAAGATGCAATTTTTTTTATCTCTACTAATCCACTTAGCTAGATTATTCTCAAGGACTTATACATAATGCAGTAGATATTTTACCTTCTTCTCCACTATATTACTGTTGTACACTTCATTTGGAAAGAAAAAGAAAAAAAAAGAATTAAGTAATCTTAATTATCTTTATGGATAAAAACATGGTTTGTGATCCAAATATATATCATTTGGACTAATAATTGCAAATAGTGTGTAATCCTAAATATGTCATTTGGACTAATAATTGCAAATAGTGTGTAATCCTAAATATGTCATTTGGACTAATAATTGCAAATAGTGTGTAATCCTAAATATGTCATTTGGACTAATAATTGCAAATATATAGTGTTTTAAGAAGTGCAAATCTAGTAAATATATCATTTGATTAACTTTACTAAAAGTTATTTCAATAGTTTTTGATATCTTAAGGATTAAAATTTAGAAAATTTAAACTGGCATGTTTAATTTTAGTAACTTTTTTATCGACACACAATATCATATTCTGTACCAAAAGGACCAAAACCATAAGCATTTCAACATTTTATCTTTACTTCATAAACCTTTTTTTAATGTTTAAAAAAAAAAAAAATCGTTTCACCAAAAACTTTTTTATATATTCCGAAATTTATGTGTCAAGGAATCGCAATTTCATTTCTAGATATAACAAACATGTATGTTATGTTATGTAACATGATCAATCTATACGAGAGAGAAGGCAACTTAAAGGTAAAAAAAACATATCATTTATCAATCCATTAAAAAATAATTCGAAAATAATGAATTTTCATTTTAATTGCTTTGAAAAACATTAATAAAAAACTACTGTATTTTGCCCAAAAAAAAAAAAAAAAAAAAACTACTGTATTTTCCAGTCAGTCATAACTCATAAGGAATGAACAAAGAATAATAATAATTAAAGAGATTAGAAAAAAGACAACAAAGTAGTCGTATACTTATAATAATCCTTTAGAGACGACTGTTCAACACGTCTGACTTATAGAGGCTTCTTGTCTCTCTGCGACTTTCATTGGCAGATAGATACACACAAAAAAAAAGTACAAATCTTTACTTCTTAATCCCATAACCCAGAAAAAAAAATAACCTTTGAAACCACTTCATCATCATCATCCATGGAAGAGATCGAGTCAAAGCTAAGAAAGCTTCTTCCTTTATCAATCATCATCTTCCTCTGCTTTTGTTATCCTTCGATGGCTGCAGATGAAGACGACATAAGATGCTTGCGAGGAGTTCAAAGCTCTCTCACAGATCCTCAAGGAGCTTTGAAATCATGGAACTTTGGAAACACAACTGTTGGGTTTCTCTGTAATTTCGTTGGTGTGTCTTGTTGGAACAATCAAGAGAATAGGGTTATCAATCTTGAGCTTAGAGACATGGGTTTATCTGGTAAAATCCCAGAATCTCTTCAGTACTGTGGGAGTTTACAAAAACTGGATCTTTCTAGCAATCAGTTATCTGGTAACATCCCTAGAGAGCTCTGTACTTGGTTACCCTTTTTGGTGTCTCTTGATTTGTCAAACAATGAATTGAATGGTGAGATTTCTCCTGATTTAGCTAAGTGTAGCTTTGTGAACTCTTTGGTTTTGTCTGATAACCGGCTTTCGGGTCAAATCCCGGTTCAGTTCTCTGCTTTAGGGAGGCTAGGGAGGTTCTCTGTAGCTAACAATGATCTCACAGGTCGCATTCCTGCTTTCTTTAGCTCACCGAGTTACTCATCTGATGATTTTAAGGGGAACAAAGGTCTTTGTGGTCGCCCTTTGTCTTCTAGCTGTGGTGGATTGAGTAAGAAGAATCTTGCAATTATAATTGCAGCTGGTGTGTTTGGTGCTGCTGCATCAATGTTGTTGGCTTTTGGGATTTGGTGGTATTATCATTTGAAGTGGACAAGAAGACGAAGAGGCGGTTTAACAACCGAAGTAGGAGTTAGTAGTTTGGCTCAGAGACTTCGTAGTCATAAGCTTACTCAAGTTTCTTTGTTTCAGAAGCCTTTGGTTAAGGTTAAGTTTGGGGATTTGATTGCTGCAACTAATAACTTCAGCTCAGCTAACATTATTGTTTCAACTAGAACCGGGACAACCTATAAGGCGCTTCTTCCTGATGGCTCAGCGCTTGCGGTCAAGCATTTGAGCACGTGTAAGCTCGCGGAGAGGGAGTTTAGGTATGAGATGAATCAGTTGTGGGAGCTTCGTCATCCTAACTTAGCACCACTTCTTGGATTCTGCATTGTGGAGGAAGAGAAGTTTCTTGTTTATAAGTACATGTCTAATGGGACGCTTCACTCATTGCTGGATTCAAATGGGGTTGAATTAGACTGGTCGACTCGGTTTAGGATTGGTTTAGCTGCTGCAAGGGGTTTGGCTTGGCTTCACCATGGATGTAGACCTCCTATACTTCACCAAAACATTTGTTCAAGTGTCATTCTCATTGATGAGGACTTCGATGCGAGGATTATAGATTCAGGGCTTGCTAGGCTTATGGTTCCTTCGGATAACAACGAGAGCAGTTTCATGACTGGTGATTTAGGAGAGTTTGGGTATGTAGCTCCTGAATATTCCACAACAATGCTAGCCTCACTAAAAGGTGATGTATATGGACTCGGTGTTGTCCTTTTGGAGTTGGCAACAGGGGTTAAAGCTCTAGGAGGTGAAGGCTTTAAAGGGAGTTTGGTGGATTGGGTGAAACAGCTTGAAAGCTCGGGAAGAATCACTGATGCATTCGATGAAAACATTCGAGGGAAAGGACATGACGAGGAAATCTTGAAATTTGTTGAAATTGCTTGTAACTGTGTGAGTTCAAGACCTAAAGAGAGATGGTCAATGTTTCAGGCTTACCAGTCACTGAAAGCTATTGCTGAGAAACAAGACTACTCGTTCTCAGAACGAGACGATGACTTCCCTTTGATTTTCGACACGCAAGAGAACGATGAGACCGTGTGAAATGAACCTTTCTGATGGGAGTGGGGGCATAAAAATGGGAGATTACATTATTGGTTGTCTATATCACCTTGTACTACTATTTGTAGAGACACTATATATGTTATTGTAAAAACAGAAGTGTATATGTTATGTGTTTTCTCTTTTGTCAAAGTCTCAAGACATGTTACGTTGCTTTGTTGTTTATTACTGATCAAAACCAAGATTTTGAAGAGAACTGTTGCAAGAGACAAAACATGGGGTTTTTTTTTTTCTTTTTCTTTTTCTTGGCTGCAGTCTTGGAAGAGTGACAAAACAAATTTTTCACTTGTGTTTTCTTTTAAGAACAAAAAGAAAGTGCAGAACAGGATAAAGAAGATTTCTCTGCAGAATCTTACTTTAGGGGGTCTGCTTCTCGATACAGTCAAAATCAATCCCAGAAAAGAAGCTAAAGAAGGCGAGAAAGAGAGAGATGGAGAGAGAAAGAGAGGTTTTGCTTCTATGGTCACTTTGTATCTTTCACTTTGTAAGATGCTATTCAAATACGCAGAGAATATATAAGATTCCCAAAGTTCAGAAGAACCCAAAAAAATGAATACATATGTGATTCTAAAGTTGTGCAAGGACAAGCATCTATTAAGAAGCAATAACATTGGAGTGGGAGATATATATGATAGAAATCAGTAATTTAAGGAATTTTGAAAACAGAGGAGCAACTTTAGTTTAATGGTTTGCTTTAGGCAGAGGGAAACATAAAAAAGCAAACTTTAATGTTTAACAGATTCAAAAAAAAAAAAAAAGAAGGCAAAATAAAGAAAATATGAGGAAAACAGAGAGTTAGATAAAGACATAATAAGCCTATAATAATAATTAATACAAATGTTATTACACAAAAACCCTACAAAGCCCTTAAAAAGTCTTTAATATCTGCATCAAATCATCTGAAAGATTTCAATCTTCAGACACAGTGTTCCTAAAGAAGAAAGAAAGAGCAATGACTTCACCTTCCAAATTGCTACAGAGCAAGTAAGAGAGACCTTGCAAAACAGAGCAAGACTTCACAAAAGCTATGAGTTCATATTAAGAGAGACCTTGCATATTACCATATCTCTCTGAATCTGAAGTTATCGAATTTCCCCGGAAAAAAGTAGCTTCTTGAGGTCGCGTAATTCACTATTGTGTCTGAAGACAGTAGAAAGACCTAAGAGTTTGCAAACACCATACACGGAGAGTTTTATCATCATACTCTTGGTGGCCGTCTCGAAGTTTCTGCTTTCCTGAAGAAATAATTTTGAAACAAAAGCCTTAGTTAAAGTTGAGTTCTTCTTTCTGCAGTAAATAGAACTTTTAACTAAAGTGGTCAAAGTTCTTCACAAGTGCCTTTAATTCTCTCTTAAGGCATAAAAATTAGAGAAAGAAGAAGCTTTTTTTACTACAACATGATAACATTTATCTGCTTTAGAAAACACAAAATGTGCAGTGACACTGAAAAGAAGGAAAGAAGAAGAATTCTGCATGCTAATGATCTTTTTAGAAACTAGTGATTTATTGGTATCTGTGTAAAAGTGACAACCAAAAAATCTAGAATGGAGGAAACACTAATATTGGATGATTAGTTTTTGTGTAAACGTACTTGCACAAAAAATTTAAAAGGGCTTGATCTCTGATAGCAAACTCAAGGAAGCAAAAAAGTGAAAGATCGAAAAATTCGAGAGAGAAGATTAAGAAACCTGTTGTGGATAGGATCAGGTCCGTTTGGAACTTTTCGCTTGCTCACATGAAACAGATTCACATCCTTACCACTAAACCGCAGAGTCTTGACCTTTTCTGTTGATGGAACACTTGATGCAGAGTTTGCTAAGATACTGACAAGAAGAAACACAATCATACCCAAATACACAACAGCTCCAACCGAAGCTCTAATGCCATTTCCACCCATACTGCAACCTAATGTCCCTACAGCTTCCTGTTTAACATAAACAACTGACCAACCAAACCCAAGAATAGACTGAGCAGAACATCCATGATGTTGGTGAAGTGACTGTCACATAAATAGAGAGAGATCTTTGGACAGGAGAGGCTAAAAAAAGGGGAAAGCGAAATGGGAAGCAAAAAACAAGCATTTAGGTTGTTTTTTATATACCTTGGAAGACAAATCCGTGATTGGTCCTATTTAAAGATGAAGCACACAAAGCAACAATATACATACGTAGTTGTCCACGTAGAGAGAGAGAGAGGAGGCAAGAGGAAGTGAAAGTTAAGAAAAACATATCTTTATGCAACATATGGGCCCGTTAAGTGCCTTTTACTTTGCTTTGATTTGTGAATTTTCATGCAGCAAACCATTGGGGACCTCACAAGTTCCCCTAACTACATATATTTTAAGCCAAATAAAAGCATAGGACAGTGTACCTTTTGTGACTGAGTATTAGCAAGCCTACTACTTTCCTTACCACTATCTTAAATCACTTGGATGTTTCCTTTAAACAATAAGATAATCAATTAAGAATGTAACAATGCATAAGTAAATAACCAAACCTGTGAAAAGGAGCTAGAGCTATAATTTTCTTCCTTGTTAAGTATTCCCCTTCCTATCAAAAGCCGATTAGCAGCAAAACATATAGAGATGTGTATAAACTTTAAACTGTAATCTCTTTAAAAATATATTTAGAAACATATCCAAATTGTAAAGAAAAGAATCCATATCTGAATGACAGCTAGAGAAGATTGAGCCAGTTTGTTTCCATGACACAAGCAAACTTCCTTTTGGCCTTGGTGGGAAAGAGAAGCTTGCCTTACATATAGTAAAGCCAAAATTTAAACAGTCCTGTCCCCACAAGTCCATTACTATATATCTGTTTCCTCTATATCATTTAGGGATCTTACACATGGTCAGGATAGTGTCCTGATAGTATTTGATTCTCACAGTGATTGTGTGAGCAAAGGCATGCCACTATATTTCCCTCTAGAGATTTCAAAATTACATGCTCAGATGCTCTATTGAAGAGTTGTTTACCAAAATAGATTAAATTAGAAGAAGGGAAAGAATGATTCGACACATACCTCAGTTATGTCACTGTCGTAAAAGGTTTTGTTTAAATTAGAAGAAATGCTTAAGATGGTTATTGATGTATATAGTACATACATATAACAATCATGTCTAGCAAAGTTAATCTCTCAAACCTTAAGGGCATCAAAAGAAGCCATATGTAATGGAAAAAAAGGAGAAACTCTAACTGACTTTATATCTCCAACTGCATACAACTATATATTTCTGTGTAACAAACACCCCTCGCAACATACACCATTACCGATTTTACAATTATTATCATAAGTCTGCAACTTTTTCCATCTTAGGACTTGGCAACAAACAAAAATGTGGACTGATCGACAGAATCACCTGCAAAAATTTAAACTGAGACACTAAGAATATGTAACAGAAAGAAACAGAAATGAAAACAAAATAATATTTAATCATGTGACAGAGGCAGAACAAAATGATCTTGTATCATGTGACAGAAGCAGATGTTGCAAGTCAAAGCGGTTGATATGTATGTAAGCAAGAACAGTAGTAACATTTAAAATAACTTACTCTACTATTAAAATGTGGAATGCACTACCTCTTCAATCTTTGCCTCTGTTCATTGCTTTTAACCAAAAAAATGGCTAGATGTAACCATTGCTTTCCACTGTGGTTTTAAGATTTTCTCGGCTTCTGAGCCCATTTTGGTCCATATATGGCCAGATGTGTCCGGCCAAACCTTCGATCAGTCATCTGTAAGAAATTTTGTTTCATCAACATTGATACAACCCCATTCATCAAACAAGTAATAAAAGGGAAATAATTACCTTTTCAAGGCATCCACATGAATCAAGCATTGTTGTTCGTGAAGGGTACTCGACCAACTAGATCAGATTTTGTTCAGAAGAGTATGAGTATTACTCATTGACCCAAAATCCTTATCAGATGGTTTAAGAAGGGAAATACATAGCTACTCACAATAAATGTATTTTCTCCAATAGCTGGCGACTTAGCAATCTGATCCATCAGAACCGCATAATCTACCTCCATGTAAGGTGGTGTAATGCTGATATAATCAAATGCTCCATCCTTACCTGATAGTAAAGAATAATCTTAACAAACAGACACTACTGAAAGCTGAAGTTTGCAATTAATAACAAGTTATGAAACTGAAAACTGTTTAAACATCTTAAAGACTAGACATGCCTACTATTTTATCAGCACGTTCCAAGAAGTTTTCGACTTGAGCAGTGTGTATAACCGAAGCATCAACAAACCCAGTGTGTTCCAAGTTTGGTTGTAGAACATTTGAAACAACCCAAGGATCCATCTCAACAAAATGTGCCTGTGGAGAATTAAGTCAAGTACAAAACCATACAAAACAATTCCTGCCACTAATATTTCTTTGTTACCTCAGAACATCCTCGACTGATTGCTTCAATTCCCACAGATCCTGTACCACTGTACAAATCCAACCACTTACCAGGACGCAGAGATGTTGGACAACCGCCAGCAGCCTACATAATGAAGAGAAGAATCAGTCTTTGAATGTTAATCTCACAGAACAAAAAAAAAGAGTCAATATCTCTCATTACTCTTGACCTGGAGAATCCCAAAAGCTGCTCCTTTAACAACTTCCATCATAGGTCTCACATCCATTCCCTTAAGAGAAAGCAATTTCTTTCGTTTGGCCGTTCCTGCAAGAACCTAAACACACAAACACACACATTTGAGGAAATCAAACAACAGAAAACCCCAAAAAAAACAAGACAATGAAACAAATATACAAATATACACACCTGAAGTAACCTATGAGTTGTTCTTGGCTGTACTACAACAACTTCTTCTACTTGTTGGCTGTTCCTTCCACTCATTTTCTCTTCTTTCCTTCTCTCCTTCTACAAATACGTAAGAAATTTTCAGCTCGGAGCAATTTATCAGAACCCAAACCGAAACAATTATTGAAAAAAAAACAAACCTTAGATTGAGACCCAAAGTCATCATTGGCATCATAACCATATCGTTCCAGCAACAATTTCTTATCCTCGCTTGCTAAACCAGTTCCTGAATCTGTAAACCCACAAGACATAAACTGAGAAAAAAGACACACCTTTTGCTACATGTTCGATATTATGAAAGTTGAAAAAAGTTCACACTTTTACGGCTCGAGACGACGACGGATCTTCCAACACGCAGCGGAGTAGAGATTCTAAAGAGGTGAATTTGAGGGAAAGAAGAATACGAGACACCCAGATTCTTCTTCGTCTCGATGTTGATTCCTAGTGGAGAGACTATCGGAGATGATAACAAAACCGCCATAGCTGATAAAAAGCTTTCGACTTTGAAGCTCGCAGTTATGTTAAGAGCGTCGAAGAAGAAAAGATAGAAATTGAGTTAAACCCTCTTTCACAACCAGAGGATAAGTTCCTTTACCAAAAAGGTGTTTACTTTGGTAAGTAATAAGAGAAGAGATCTTAACTTATTGAAAAATCATAGTTCTTGAATATATCATATAACCGGTTACAAGAGAACCAACAACAACAAAGAACGAGAAGAAGGATCTAATAGTCGAAATCATTCAAGAGTTGAGGAAACTGTGACAGCATTTCTTGGTCTTTATCCAATATTTCATCAACAAATGAACTCGCGGAATGACTTGTTCCCGAGGCGTTTGTATCGATGTTGTTATGAGAGCTGCATTCGGTTAGGCTGTTGAAATGAAGCTCGTTTTGCGCAAAAGTGAGGTTGCTAGTAGCTGAGGATCCCACTACTTGTATCTGAGAGTTCTGAGGTAAGACCGGATCCGAGAGAAGGTAATCATTCCAGCAGAAGTTAGTAGCCCCTTGGTTTGGCTGAGTGATACTAGCAGATGATGATGAGGAAGAGCAAGAAGATGTGGTTCCATTGAGCAAATGATTCGAGTGGTTAGAGAAATGGAATGGAGTAGTTTGGAATTCGGATGAAGTGGGATTGGTAAAGATCATAGGAGAGTTGTTGTAATAAGTCTCATGGCTCATTGTTGTGTTCCTCATCATTTCCCAGGCTGATGAGTTGGATTGTGTGAGTATAGAGTTGTTTGATGGTTCTGCTTTGAAGGATGCATTTTCATGGCCACTAATGTTTCTGAATTCTAAAACGACCTGAGACACTGGTTTATGAGTCACCGGATCTATTCCCATTTTCATCAGCTTCTTCTTCAGCTTCGTGTTCCAGTGGTTCTTCACATCGTTATCCGTTCTCCCTGGAAGCTTTCGCGCAATCGAAGACCACCTGAAAACAGTTCAGAAGTTATTTATTATTAACAATGTTGAAAACAAGTTTAATTGTCTCATTGTTAAAAAGTTAGTTAGCAATTAGGTTTCTTCATTACCTGCTGCCAATGACTCTGTGACACTGAATGATAAGCTCTTCTTCTTGAGGAGAGAAGCTATCATGTTTAAGGTCAGGTCTTAAGTAATTAGTCCACCTCAGTCTACAGCTCTTCCCACATCGATTCAAGCCTGCACCAAAGAAAGAAAAACAAAAATGTCAGACTTGTATAAGGAGATGAGATATCTTAAAAGTTAAAAGTAAGCAGAGATTTTCTTGGAAAGAACCTGCTTTCTTGGGGATCAAACTCCAGTTTCCTACACCATGAATAGCAACATAAGCAAGGATCTTAGCGTCTTCTTCCTCGGTCCAGAGACCTTTCTTGACATTGGATTTGTCACAACATGGTGGCCTTCCCATTTTTTGGGTATTCACACACAAGAGAGAAGATGAAGAAGAAGAAGAAGCTGAGAAATGTCTGAGAGTACAACAACAAAGGCTTTATGGAAATAGAGTGATGCAATGCAAAAGCTCTGAGACATGGCTAAAGAGAGAGAAAGAGAGAGAAGGTGAGGATCTCATGCTTGAAGGCTCCTAATTAACGGTAATTGCATGATTGTTACACTTCATTAGAAATATAGAGTCTCGAAGTGCATGACGTAGTTTAGACAACTATCATCTCATGTACACTACTACTGACTCTAAAATAATACGGCATTCAGTTGTCATGTATTGCTTGCTTGAGGTTGATGATAAACTGATTTTTATTAAGTTTTGGTTTAGTTATGAACCATAGGGAACATAACTGAATATGAAACCAGTAACATAGATTCAGAATTATTTTTTAGTATATTGTTCTAAATTTTTCATTCTATTGACGAAATGTATCTCTACAAAAATGTTCATCCTTTTAATAAGAGCTTTGATTTACTTGTTGTTGTTGTTCTTAAGATGAGCAAGCTTTGCAACTCTTTCTGCAGTATCCATGGTCATTTTCTGAACCCACCATGTACGTTGGATTCTTCTGGCACTCCCCTTCCTTTGCCCATTTTTCACAGCTTTCATTCTCGTCCACACACCCAGATTGCTTCTTAAACGCTCTGTCGAATGACCTTACATGAATCCATCTAGTTGCTGACCATTTCTCTCCCTCAACCACTGGACAGCTTCCATGTAAACTAGTAGGATCTGTGGTTGCGTTTGGGTGTAGATTGAAGAATAGTAAAGCATCCCCTTTCCTCGGTTTCACTGCAAAGAAAGATTTTCAGATAGTGCAATATACCATTTCGAGAGATACCTTTCATTATCATAGAATCATACTACTGCAATCCCTATTTGTGTTTAGCTTTTAAGTTTAATCATTTTCCACTTTTAAACCAAACGCATGTTCAAGATAATCTAGATGTTATAGTATCCACTTTTTGTGTTTAATAGGTGTATAGATGTTAGAGTATTAACAGTGTTTTTACCAGCATAGCCTTGTTTTGCACATTCCGTCCAGCTATCGTCTTTCAGTTGAGTTGTCTTGCCCTATAAGAATGTGTAATCAAATTGAAATGAGGCTACTCAGGCTATGAAATCCAAATAATAGGTGATGGAACCAGAAGTGATATATGCCTTTACCTTCCACATGGGAAACACTGTCTCTCCGCCCTTTTGAACATTGGACAAGTACATCAATACAGTGGCGATCCGATGACCACCAAGCTCCAGATTGGCCTGATCGTGAAAGTAGTCAAAATGGGGTTCATATTTTTGACCATTCTCATAGTGCAATATTTGCATGGATTCCCCATTTTCTGATCCGCAACACAGAAAAACAAAAAAGAGTTGAGAAGTTGTAATCTACTAAAGGCTAAAGCAAGAAACAGAATTAGGCAACATTTGGTCAGAAATACCTTCGGGAAGAAAGGTCCACGCAGCAAGTTTTGCCTCGACATTAGATACTATATCATCCTGCACAACACAAAAACCTTACCATTCAATCCTACACAACCTCTAGAATAGCCAGATCTTGCATTCAGGCTACTACATTGTCTAAGCAAAGAAACAGAATTCTACAGTGTTGCAGGACATATACGAGTAACCGCAAACAAGTCTATCAAACAAGTAGAGTAAACTAGCCAAATACACTTCTTACAAAAGCCACATTATATACCTCAGAACATCAATCATTCTCAGAATAATACATCATAAACTCAACTGATTGTACACGAATCAAGATATGACCACAGCTTCAAACAAGTCATTCCAAATCTTTAGTATAACCAACAGACTCATCTATGGATTCAAACATCTCTTGTAAAGCTTATATATATAACTCACCTGTCTTTTAGAAAGAAACATTCCAGAACTAGTCCGTACTTCACTCTCAACACTCTCACCAGAATCATTATCAGCCACCATTGACTTCTCAAGCTTTCCTTTTGCCTAAACCCATAAATCAAATCCATCATCACTAGTTCTTCAAAATCAAAACCAAACACAAATACGTTTAAAGATTTATATACCAATTTGATAAAATGATCACACTCCTCATCAGTAAGAAACCCTTTATACAAAAAAGCTCTGCCAAAAAAACAAGTCACAAACTTCAAAACACAAAATCAAAAAAATCAACAGAAACAAATTAAAGCTAAAAAAAAACAAACCTAGGAGTCCAAGAGAGTTGAGTAACACGAGTTGGATCAAAACCAAAAGAAGAAGCACTCGTTTTCATCTTAATCACAGACCCATCTCTGCAAAAACAAAACAAAACCCTCAGAGAGTCAAAACCAAAATTCGAAAGAAAAACACAATCGAATCAATTTCATCGTAATCTTCTTAAAACCTGTTGTTACTCGATCGAGTGAAGAAACGGGTAGGTGCAGATGAGAATTTAGGAAGAATCAAGAGAAAACATAGGGAAAATGCAAGAAAAATCCGAGAATCCATTGGCTGTGTGTGTGAGAAAAAAGACTTGTTGGAGGAGACGAAGACCAAGATGTATTGTAATCACACTACTGTTTCTTTATTTCTTTTTTATTTGATTTGTTTCCCATAGTTTTGTGATTTAACAATTATGTCCCCCTTTGGTTTTGGAGTATTTATGACGCCCACTGTATTTTTTGTCTGCCTTCGGTTTTTTTATTTTATTTTAATTAATACCTCCCGTTGACTAATTTTTTCGAGGTTATTCGTACATAATTATAATCTCTAAAAAATAATTACTCCATAAATTACATATTTTAACAAATTAATATATTAATAACTTTTTCACAATTTGTTTGTTTTTTTTTGCTTTTTATATACTTCACATTTGTCAATCTCAACTTTCTTTACACCATTAACCAAACCCACTTCATTTAATTCTAATATCTTCAATTTTCAAATAAAAATTATAATATTTCAAAATCTCTATGTATTTCATGCTTTGATTTTTTTTTTATTTTTTGAAATGCAATTTAATTTGATTATATATATAAAGCATCATATATATATATATATTAAATAGAGTAATTTGGTATAAATAAATTTATTTTTAAAATTTAAATTTCATAAAGTTTATAAACTATTCATAAAAATAAAAATAATTATTGATAGAATTAATATTTTTACAATTAGATACCATAAGATTTACTCATGCATACCATGGATCCTTATCTCTGGTCAATCATAGTCTTATTAATTTACAGATTTTATTAAAATTTTGACTACTTTTTAAGATACTGAATCTTTGATTTGTTTGACAAAGAGTTATAGACTAATCAGATTTTTAATGGTTTTTCTAAGCCCGAGTAGTGAAGAACCGGTTCGCTACAAAATTTTTAATCCTTCAAAAAAATACGACGACCTTTGATTTACTTGTTTGTTGTTGTTCTTAATTAAGCTGAGCAAGCTTTGCAGCTCTTTCTGCAAAATCCAAGGTCTTTTTCTGAACCCACCATGTAAGTTGGATTCTTTTCGCATTCCCCTTCCTTGGCCCATATTTCACAGCTTTCATTCTCGTCCACACATCCAGATTGCCTCTTACCAAATGACCTAACATGAATCCATCTGGTCGCTGACCACTTCTCTCCTTCAATCACCGGACAACTTCCATGTAAGCTTGTTGGATCCGTGGTTGCATTTAGATGGAGACTGAAGAACAACAATGCGTCCCCTTTCCTCGGTTTCACTACAAAGATACACAGTCACATGCATAATGTATTGTACCATTAATTGTTGTACCATTTGTTTCACTACAAATATCGAATTATGCTACATGTGTTGTGTGTGTGTGTATCAAAACTATATACAATATTATTTTTTACCTGCATAACCTTGTTTAGCACATTCCGTCCAGCTATCGTCTTTCAGCTGATGTATTTTACCCTGTAAACATGAGTGATCAAATCAGAATCAAAATCTTACGTGAGAATACATGGAACCAGAAATGATACAAGTCTTTTACCTCCCACATGGGAAAAACTGTTTCTCCACCCTTTGTGACATTGGACAAGTACATCAGTACAGTAGCGAACCGATGTCCGCCGTTCTTTAGAGTTTCCTGGTCGAAATAGAAGTCCAAATGCGGTTCATATTTCTGACCATTCTCATAGTGCAATATTTGTAAGGGTTCCCCATTTTCTGATCCACAACACATAAAAAAGAGGTGAGAATAAGAAACAGAATTAGAGAACTATATATAAACATAGAGATAGCCTCGGGAGTACATACCCTCCGGAAGAAAGGTCCATGCAGCAAGTCTAGCCTCCACTTTAGCTACTATATCATCCTAAAATGTTCAACAACGATTAGTGAATTACACCAAACCAATTATGACTAGAAACTAATCTGTCTAATTGATATAATTAAGCTACGTGGATAAACACAATGCATATACCGTATAACAAAAAATACATCGAAAACGATTTTTTAATTTTATTTTAGATTTAAACTAGCACACATCGTAAATTTTTAAAAAGATACAAAAATTGAAAGCTCTCTCACTTGTCTTTTGGAAAGAAACATTCCAGAACTTGTGCGTTCTTCACTTTCAGTACTCGCACCCGTATCATCATCAATCACCACCCTTGACTTCTCAAGCTTTCCTTTTGCCTAAACCCAATGTTGAAATCCAAAAACAAAGTTTCTGGATGTTGTTACAAACTCACATAGTCTCACAACAACATTGATCCCCTAGATCATCACAAAAAAACTAAAATAATTTTTTAAAGACACGAAAACGTAAGAACGTATTTGATTCTATACCAAGTTAATCAAATGATCACATTCCTCATCTGAAAGAAACCTCTTGTATAAAAAAGCCCTGGAGAAAACCACAAAGATCAGATTTTTTAACACAAAATCATGTTTGAAAAAACAAAGATCAAGATTACTAAAAAAAAAATACCCAAAATTCAGATACGCAAAACACAAACCTAGGAGTCCAAGAGAGTTGAGTGACACGAGTTGGATCAAAACCAAAAGAAGAAGCACTTGTTTTAAGCTTAATCACAGAGGAATACGAAATTTGAAAAGAAATCAAGAGAAGACAAATTGAAAATGAGAAAAAATTTAGAGAATCCATTAGACTTTTTTTTTTTCGTTAGATAGACTTTTGAGATTTAAACAATTTTGTTCCTTATTTGTATAATGAAGCACACTGTATTTTTTTTTCCCTGTTTTTAATTCACGTTGACTAGTATTTTTACATTTGGTAGGTTCTTTAACTCTTTTGGAGTATATTTTTTTTTTTTTTGTTGATAAATAATAAAGTTTCGTGCTTTCAGATAATATGGTAATCCCGATTAAAAAACATCAGTTACCAGGAATACACTCTCCCTCCTTCTTAACCTCATCATCCTATTAAATTGTTGTATGAATAATCATGTTCCAAAATCATATCTTAGGGGGTTATAATTGGTTTGAGATTTGAATAGAATTTTAAATACCTTAAATGTTATGTAGAATCTGTTGTTATTAAATCAAGATTTTGTTAAAATCTGTTAAAATTCAGTGTTATTAGTTTGTGATTTATAAAATGTCATAAATCTTAACAATTTTGGATTATTGGATTCAGACTTTTATAAAGTCAATAAAAGTTTTGTGTTATTAAATTAAAACAAAAGAATCTAGGATTGTTAGTGAATTTAGTTATTATGTTATTCGTTCATGATTTTATACACTTTCTTCACAACATAAAGTCATGGAAAATATTACAAAAATACAGAGATTGTTTGGAGCAAATTACAAAATTTTAGAAAATTAAACAACAAAACTGTAATATACTTTCTAACAAACCTTAAAAATATTTTACATATTCACTTTTGATGATTTTGTTGAAGTCTTCAAAATTCTTTATAAATTAGAATCTAATAACACCTTATTCAATCCAAAAATAGTATATTCAAAGTTTCTGATTTTGAATATATGAACTTCTAAATATGCACGCCATACTCTTTATAAATTTTTAGAGTTTATAAGGAGAATTTATCTAAATATGCATGCGATCTCATCTAAATATTTCACATAATCTTTTGATGATTTTTTCTCGTTTTAATCTAAATTTCTTAAAATATAAATTCTTAATGATTTTTTTTTCACTTTTAAAATTTTGAAATTGAAATAACTAATTAGTTATCAGAATTAATGAATTCAATCTATACAAAATATTTTTATACTGACTGTAAAATGTATGTTTTTAATTATACAACACTATAATCAATTCCACATAATCTTTTTTTTTTGGTTTTTAATAGTACTAAAAAGGTTAAAAAATGTTTTTAATTTCTGGTCAACGCTAGATTCCAATGAACAATGTATCAAAATAAATTGATCGTGATATTAATTACATGTTATCATAAAGTTAGCTACATAGTTTTAAACCTGAAATGTGTTGTCATGTACTATGTTATATTATTGCTTTAACTAATTTCGATAAATATTCAAAAACCTCTAGACTATCCTGTTAGGGGTAGATCCACACCCATTGCCAAAAGACTCTGCCTATTAAATGTCCAAATAAACTTCCAAGGAAGGAGGGATATTTTGGTATTCTCGGAGGATGAACCGACACAGTTTCCTATAAATACGGACGTACAACGTCCGTAAAAAGGGTTCAAAAAAGGAGAGAAAAGAGGAATAAGAAAAAGTACCAGATAACTCGTCAAACGGTTCTGAATTGACGAACTCGCAGCTCGTCTTTCGTCCTTAATCGAGTCCTTTTAGCTCGTCTAAATTAGCTTTGTAACCCGCCCTTTTGTACCTGAGTACCAATCTACAAAGAGAACTTCGACCTCCTTTCTACCGAACTAAATATTCTAATTATGACCGATTTGGACATCAACATATCCCAAACTCAGGTAATGATAATCGAAATCCAGATTTACGTATCTTGAAATTTCATGTTATCTGGTCCATAACTCATCATAACATAAAAAAAAAAAATACAAAAAAACTCATCTTAACATCATAACATCATAAGTAAAATACCCTCATTAATTACAAGATCTTACAAATATGTCACAAAAAGAAAATGAGAATAAAAAGAAAACAGATTAAAACATTTAAGGCCCACTAAAGACCCATAATTCTAAAGGCCCATTAAAATGTGTGGCTCTGGTTTCGTGTACCGTACGTACGGAACAAAACCCTAAAAATCTCCTCTCATTATGGGGAGAGAAGATAACAACACTGCCTCCTT
This sequence comes from Camelina sativa, assembly GCF_030686135.1. NCBI lineage: Eukaryota > Viridiplantae > Streptophyta > Magnoliopsida > Brassicales > Brassicaceae > Camelina > Camelina sativa. Next base: position 5,548,142 of record NC_141885.1, read on the forward strand.
TAAATACACACACTATAGGCGGAACCAGTGTCTTTCACAAACCCTAGCAGTCGAATCCAAAATCCCAAAACACAAAAACGAACGATGAAGGTGATTGCTGCTTTTCTCCTCGCTAAGCTCGGAGGAAAGGAGAACCCAACCTCAAATGATCTGAAGAAGATCTTGGAGTCCGTTGGTGCTGAGATCGATGAGTCGAGGATAGATCTGTTGTTTTCTCTGATTAAAGATCATGATGTGACGGAGCTTATCGCTGCTGGGAGGGAGAAGATGGCTGCTTTGTCTTCTGGTGGTCCAGCTGCTGCTATGGTTGGAGGAGGTGATGGTGGAGCTGCTGCTGCTGCGGCTGAGCCAGCTGCTGAGTCTAAGAAGAAGGTTGAAGAGGTGAAAGAGGAGTCTTCTGATGGTGAAGGCATGATGGGTCTCTTTGATTAATGAATCTGTTGCTGAGTATCATTTTGATGTTTCTTTGGTTTTGTGATGATGGATCTTTGTGTTATGTTAAGACTTGTGTTTCTGTTGTTGGTTTTATAATCTTTGGAGCTTATGATTCTATGGTTTTTTTTTTTACTTGTGTGATTTGAGAATTGGGCTTGATCTAGGTGTTGTGAGATTGGTAATGCAGAGTGAGTGGGTTTGTCTATGTGGTTTAGTTTTGGTTTGCTAAGCATTTTAACCATGATTAGTGCTTAGAAATGGACAAATTAAGAGTAGTGAGTACAAATGTGCAAAGGGTTTGTTTTGTTAATGGCTAATAACACAATGTAGCAAATGGTGAGTTTGTTTATGTGATTTAGTATGGTTTTCGTTATGGGTTTGGTTCTGGTTTGCTTAGCATTTCCATAATGATTAGTGTTTAAAGATGGAGAAAGTGTAGTAGTGAGTCCAAATGTGAAAATGGTTTGGTTTGTTAGTGGCTAAGAACACTGAGGCTGATACACCAAAGAGGCAAATGGTTTTCACCTGCAGTTAAAAGATGTTTCTTCTATATACTTAAATGAGTTTGGTTGTCAAGTTCTGTGATTAAGTTTGCATTATGTATTTGATGTAATCTATCATCAAGAATGTTTGACTAGTTGTAACTCTGTGAATAACACAATCAATCATCAATACTTTGATACTTAAAACTTTTATAGCTAGACTCAGCTGAAACTGTGAAAGAGACTCTATGTGAGAGTCCAACATCTTAGGCGCTGCTCTGTTTTGTGCCATTACTACTTCTTTTGAAGCTCTCGGACGATGAGTAAGCTACTCTTAAAAAAACTTTAGGCTTTCGTCGTTAATGCTCTAAACTAAGCTCCTCCACCAAGTCTACTAAATGACTTGGAACCTGCTTATGTATTTGGGCTGTGGACGTTGTTCTTACTGGACCTATAGAAGCCCAAGTTCATTATATGTCGTGAGATGAGAAACTGTTTCGATTTGGACTTCTCGTTTTGTATACAGTGTACTAGTATTTGGCAATAAGACCTCTCAATTGACATCAACATCTCCGAACAAGAAAATTGTAATATACCCAAAGATAGTGGCTATTGGCTAATGGCTAGTACGGAATCATTAGGTGAGCTACGTTAGTTTAGATCAAAAATGACATCAACCTAAACGTATTAAAGAAATAGTTCAATTAACGTCACCCTATAGAAGAGAGCATCGCTAAGCATGCTTCTCTTAGCACACGGGCGCACTAACATATTATATGACTAACAAGAAGACAATTTCGTAATATGTCTATATGTTTTTTTTCTTTTTATTTTTTCAAAGAAACGAAGAAACCTTTCATAATCACTTAGGCTTAGGTGTTAAGGTGCTTTTTCGTAAACAAACAAAATATTCAACTTGTAGTCTAAGCTTACGACAGTTGACTATACTTATAAAATTCTAAGTCACAAAATAATTATCACTTTTTTAAAGAAAAAAAAGAGATATATGGCTCATACTTTACAGAATATTATACTCTTTTAAAATACTTAATTGGCTCCTCGCATCATTCCAAGAGCAAAAAGCCAATATCGACAAGTTTCTAAGCACCTTCTTCACATACTAGAGACAAAGCCTAGTGACATTATGTATTGTAAAATACCTTAAAAATAATTAAAACAAACTACGAAACAAAATAGTTGTGAAAATTCCACATCATATTAATATTATACATAGATGTGATAAGTTTCCTGAAAAATTATCAGAGATTTCTTGGTATCTTCCTCAGAAACTCGATATAAAAAGAGAGTGAGTGGCAACGGAGAAATGAATCCAAAGAGAAACACACACAAATAGTTTTGTGTAAATAAATAACACAAACAAGTGATTACGTGAGGTACAAGCAACACAAGAAGATGCTTGAGACCGGAGCGATATGGGGATTAACCGGCACGACAGTGACGAGCTTTATGTTCTTCTGGGCGATGTACAAACAATACGTCCCTCACGAATTCCGAGCCTACGTGGAGAAATACTTCCACAAGATGATTGGGTGGATCTCTTACTACGTTCACATCAAATTCACCGAGTACACAGAAGAAGGTCTCAAGAGAAGTCAAGCCTACGACTCCATACGTAACTACTTAGCCTCAAAATCTACGACTCTTGCTAAGAGACTAAAGGCCAACGAGTCGAAAAATAGCAAATCGCTGGTGTTTAGTATGGACGATCATGAGGAAATTGAAGATGAGTTCGAAGGTGTGAAGGTGAAGTGGCATTCAAATGTGAAAGTGACTCAACCTCAGCATAGTTATGGTCGAAGCATCTCAGACGAGAGAAGGTACTTTACGCTTACTTTCCATAGACGACACCGAGGTATGATCATTGAGACTTATCTTGATCATGTTTTGAGAGAAGGGAAAGCTATTGGGTTGAATAAGAGAGAGAGGAAGCTCTACACTAATAACTCGAGCCAAGAATGGTATCCATGGAGATCAGGAAAGTGGAGTAACGTTCCTTTTCATCACCCCGCTACGTTTGAAACTTTGGCTATGGATCCTGTAAAGAAAGAAGGGATTAAGAAGGATTTAATAAAGTTTAGCAAAGGAGAAGATTACTATAGGAAGGTTGGGAAGCCATGGAAGCGAGGTTATCTCTTGTTTGGCCCGCCCGGGACAGGGAAATCGACTATGATAGCTGCAATAGCAAATTTCTTGGACTATGATGTGTATGATCTTGAGCTGACGACCGTGAAGGATAACTCGGACTTGAAGAAGTTGTTGCTTGATACAAAAGGTAAGTCTATCATTGTGATTGAAGACATTGATTGCTCGCTTGATCTTACGGGGCAGAGAAAGAAGAAGAATGATGATGATGAAGAAGAGGATGGAGAGGAGAAGAAGAAGGAAGATGAGAAGAAGCCAAAGGTGGATGAGAAGCAAAGCAAGGTTACTTTGTCAGGGTTATTAAACTCCATTGATGGGTTATGGTCAGCTTGTAGTGGTGAGAAGATCATAGTGTTCACAACTAATTTTGTGGATAAGCTCGATCCGGCTTTGATACGTAGAGGAAGAATGGACAACCACATTGAGATGTCTTATTGCAAGTTTGAAGCGTTTAAGGTTTTGGCCAAGAACTACTTGGAGATTGAAACACATGAACTGTATGAAGAAATCGAGAGAAGGCTCGAAGAAACCGATATGTCCCCAGCGGATGTTGCTGAGACTTTGATGCCGAAGTCTGACGAAGAAGATGCAGATATTTGCATCAAACGTTTGGTCAAGACTTTGGAGGAAGAGAAGGAAAAAGCAAGGAAATTGGCTGAGGAAGAAGAGAAGAAGAAAGTAGCGAAGGAAGCGAAAAAGAAGAAGAAAGCAGAGGAAGCAGAGGAGAAGAAGAGAGTTGAGGAAGAAAAGAAGAAGAATAAGAAAGCAGAGGAAGAAGAGAAGGAGGAGAAGACAGAGGAAGACGTGAAGAAGGAGAAGGAGCAAAACGGCGACGTTTCTAATCAAAATGGTTGCAACTAAAATGATATGAAGAAAATAAGTGACGCCTGATGAATTCTCTAGTTTATTGTGTGGTAAGGTTGTACTTAGGCATGGTGTTTCTAAATAAATTTTAATTGCAAAATTCCATATTAATGTTTGCTAAAAGATGCTTATTATCTGTTAATTTGTTTGTATTATACGTATTTATCTGTTAATTCCATCGTAGTAGTTATCTTTAATTTTGCGGCATTGGGAATGCTCGTCATTGCTTGGTTCTAAACTTTTTTAAATACATATTTTCTTTTTTTACTTTGGTTTAATTTGAACGAAGGAAATCAAGTATTTGCGGGGGGCACACACACAAAAGACGATTCTTGGGTACGGGTGAACCGGTTCATTCACCTCTCTTATTCTTATCTAACTCAACCAAATAATACAATTTCATATTAAATTAAGTAAATATTAATAAATATTTTAGAAAATCATTAATAAAAAATAGAAAATATTAAATTAAGTAAATCCAAACTGACACATAATCTTGTTTTATTACAAAATCTAAACTTTAAGTCTTTTTTACAAAATCAAACCAATATATAACTCTTTTTAATCATAAAATCTAAACCATAATTCTCATTTCTCAATCCAAACCAATATATAATCTCTTTTAATTGTAAAATCTTAATACTAATTCTCATTTACTAACCCAAATCGATATATAATCTCTTTTAATTGTAAAATCTAAACCCTAAATTTTATTTGTCAACTCACATATAATTTTGTTTAATTATAAAATCGAAACCCTATTTATACAAACAAATCAACATATAATTTTATAAATCAAAACTCAATAATATATTATTAGTTTTTTTAAATATAATTTTTTATTTTATTTTATTTTATTTCTTTTTCTTTTTATTAGATGGTATAATCTGATTGGTTAAAAAAGAGGTGTTCACCCAAGTATTTTCCAAACAAAGATACTATTTTTTTTTTTATATTTAAAGTTGTCTTTCTTAAATGAAAACCAGGGAAGTTTGCCAATTTAAACATAATCTACTATATTTCTTTTTTGTTATAGTTCTTTATTGTCAAAAGTAAAATATCTAGGAAATGTTATGTTATAATATATTATCTTTCCTTTTTACTGCTTCTAGCATCATTAGGGCCATCTTAATTAAAGTGTTTTTAACCATACTTGATATTTAGAGATGCTGATAGTGTAGTGTCTTTTTTTTTTTTTGTTGAAATTTTAGGGGGTGTATTCAAAATAGAATTTTGGAGGATTTTGGAGGAAATTATACCCCTCTTAATCCTCCAAAATCCTGTTTTGAATATACCCCTCTTAATGTTTGCTCTCAACAAATTAAAATTATTATGTGCAAGTAAAATTATTAACATCTCACCCACCAGGGAGCACATGGTTCTAAGACCATATACTTAAACCACTAGCCCAACGTGTATAATCTAAATATAATGATGGAAGTATATACTTCTTTAAAATTGAAGTTTCTTACTTGTTGATTGGAATTCATTTGATTAAATGCTTCTTTTTGAGATTTTGTTTCATCTCCAAAAGTAACGAAGTGTAGGCGGATAAGAAATTATTTGGTTATGATCTATATATTCATAAATCATAATCTAACCCAAAAAATCCAACTGCTAGACTAAGTTGATTAGACTTATAAACTTCCACAAATCTATAGAATAAATGACTTCGTTAAGAAATGATTAAAAAAAAAAAAGTTTTTTTGCTCCTGAGTGGCTCCTTTAAACAATCCCAAGAGCAGCCAAACTTAGTTATTTCGACAAGTATTTAAACACTTCACCTAATCCTAGGACTAATTTCGTAAACGACAAACTTAATGACTTTATTTTTCTTAAATCTATCCTAAAAGTAAATTAAAACTAATTAAGAAACAACAATCGTAGGAATTCCACATAATAATAATATTAAACATGCGTGCTACATAGGACCAGTTTCTCCGAATATTTATCATACCTCTTACTAACTCAAGAGGTATGATAAATAGAGAGTGAGTGTGGGAAGAAATGAAACCAAAGCAGAGAGCACCCTTTCATGTCTTAAGAGAAACACACAAATATATTCGTGAAACACAAGCCAATAGTTACGTGGGACAGAAGCAACACAAGAAGATGCTTGAGACTGGAGCGATATGGGGATTAACCGGGATGACGGTGACGAGCTTTATCTTCTTTTGGGCGATGTACAGACGATACGTCCCTCACCATCTTCGAGCCTACATGGAAAAATACTTTTACAAGATGCATGATAGGATGGATCTCTTGTAACGTTCACATCAAATTCACTGAGTATACAGATGAAGGACTAAAGAGAAGCCAAGCCTACGACTCCATACACAACTACTTATCCTCTAAATCAACGGCTCTTGCGAAGAGATGGAAGGCGAATGAATCGAAAAACAGCAAATCGTTGGTGCTTAGTATGGACGATCACCAGGAAATTGAAAATGAGTTCAAAGCAGAGTCGGCGCTGATAATCAGTGGGCCGCATGTCCAGAAAAAATTTAGGCTAACAAATTAATGAAAAACAAAGAAAAAGTAAAAAAAACAGGTGATACTGAGCCTCAAACCCATTACCTCAGCATCAATTTTTACATCTTTTCCCAACTGAGCTAAAAAAAATTTCAAGAAATTTAGGACCGAAATATTACTTATCCTATAAACGGCCGCAAGCACATGCTTAGCCTCAAGGCCGGCTCTGGTTCGAAGGCGTGAAGGCTAAGGGGCATTCAAATGTGAAAGTGACTCAGACTCAGTAACTTTGGTCGAAGCAGCTCGGACGAGAGATGATACTTGACGCTTACTTTCCATAGGCGCCACAGAGGGATGGTCATTGAGACTTATCTTAATCATTTTTTGAGAGAAGGGAAAGCTATTGGGTTGAAGAACAAAGAGAGGAAGCTTTACACTAATAATTTGAGTCAAGATTGGTATTCTTGGAGATCAGGAAAGTGGAGTAACATTCCTTTTCATCACCCCGCTACGTTTGAAACTTTAGCTATGGATATGATAAGAGAGCACATGTGAGAGGCACATGTTAAGAGTAAAGAGAAGCATGTGAAGGATAGAGTATAAATAGAGGTAGAGAGGAAAAATATAGGATCATCCTGCGTGATCAGAGTTGTGAGTTCTCCTGCGTGAGAAAAGGGAACAGAGCCTGGGTGCTCTGTTTGATAGGATAAGAGTTTGAGAACTGTAACTCACTCTTCTTATCAGTTAGGGTTCTTGTATTCACCATTGTTGATCAATAAAGAAGTATTGAGAGTTATCGATAGAGTTTATAGTTCTTAACTCTATCAAATGGTGCGCTTGTGAACACGGATCAAATCGAACGCTGAAGAAAATTAGGTTTTCAAGCAATTTGGGGATTTTGTTTGCAATGTGTCTTGAGGGATTTCCCATCTTCAAAGGTGTTGCCGGTGAATTGCGACCATAGCTTTCATGGATAGAGGATTTATTTATTAAGGAGGCTTTCATGGGAGATGAGAAGCTGAATCTTGCACAGAATCTTCTCGAAGGTGACGCTGAAGCTTGGTTTTACTGGCGACAATCACTTTGCCCTTTCTCAAGCTGGCAGAATTTGAAGGAGGCTTTATTGTTTCAGTTCAGTGAAGATGACGATCCAGAGAAGCTTCGATTGCAAGAAAGGAATGAGCGACTCATCCATCAATGGCGTGAGAACAAAATACTTAGGGATGTCACGACGATCCAACAAGAATCAAATCCTTCAGTGGCCATGAGTCAAGAAACAAACACCGATGAGAGATTCCATAATCAACATCAAATATCAATGGAGCAAGACGATGAAATAGCGGAGAAGAAGAAAGATTTGGATTTGTGTTTGGAGAAGATCACGTCGCAACCGCCAGACTCTATTCAGAAGGCATGATTATTTTGTTCAACAAAATCGATTCCGGTGAAGGACTCGATTTGGGAAACAAAAACAGAAATGTTAGTTCACTTGCAAATCATTCTGGAGACAACAAATTCAACTTTGGTGACGAAATTGATTCAAGAAGCAAAATATGAACCGGTTTTGGAGAGTGAATCGTTGGAGAAAGAGCTGATTCACAAGAAAATTGAGATGGTTGTTGTTAAAGGCGATGTTGAGAGGTTTCAAGAAGAGAGAGATGTTGAGAGGTTTTACGAAGAGAGAAGAATCACAAAAAAAATTTCTCCACACCATATGTTTGATAAAATGTCCCCAGTTAAAGACGGGCTGAAACTGAAAAAGAAGATGAGAGGTTTGAAATCATGGATGTTGAAATACAAGCCAAAGAAGGTAAGACTTAGGAAACAACACAATCAGAATTACTCACACACTTGGAGCAGAAGAGTAAGTTGGAGGAAATGCAAGCATGTAAAAGAGAGATTAAAGATACTGCACATTCATGTTCCAGAAGGTAAAACTTTGTCTCGTGTTGATAGGCTGGACAAAAGGAAGAAGCAGAAGTCTGTATTGGTGGATTGCTTTAGACCAAGTGTGAACAGACCAAAACAGAGGGTCACGTCAATACAGCAACATCATCTTGTTTTCATGGTTGGAATTCAGAACACTGAGGTTGCTGGGAGATCAAAGGAGAGAGTCCATAAGTCTATGGCTCAAAGTAGAAAGATGCAGCTTGGGATTGCAAGTTACCATGTTTGGCACCGTTGGAAAGCTTGGTATATGAAAATCTTTGATGACGCTGGATCTGGATCAAAACTGCATTGTGTTGGCAACATTACTGCAAAACAAAGTTATGAAGGGAAGTTTATAGGACTCTACAGCTCAACAAATGGGGACAGGAAAAACTATTTTTCTTTGTGGCATCGTTGGAGAGATTAGGGACAGAACAAAGAGCATGGATTCGTGCTTGTTTACAAGTTCCAAATTAAACAACAGATTGATATGTGGTGGTCTCAGATTGGGAAAGTCATTCAACCTGCAACTTCTGCATCTATGTTGTTGGCTCTGCCAATCATCCCAACAACTCTGCAACAGCTTATCTACATGAAGATGGAGCATGCTTTTATCATTCAAAGGGCATTGGAACAGATTCAAAAGTTTGGTGATACTAGGATGAAGGCTGTTTGTTTGCTTTGCTTGGGTGGTATACATATCTGTTTTACAGATTTAGGGAAGAGAAAGTTTTGCAAGGACTGGTGGTTTAAGTTCAAACATAACACATCGTCTAAAGACAGCAGTGCAACTTACAAAAGTCACGTAGTGCAGCGGATCCGTGTCTCTGGAGCAGCTCTACCATTGCATCAACAATTCTATTCTCTACCGCAGTCACTGTTTTTCCATCTTCACTACAATTGTTACATCACAGCTTGAGGACAAGCTGTTTTGAAAGGGGGGAGAATTGATAAGAGAGCACATGTGAGAGGCACATGTTACGAGTAAAGAGAAGCATCTGAAGGATAGAGTATAAATAGAGGTTGAGAGGAAAAATATAGGATCATCCTGCGTGATCAGAGTTGTGAGTTCTCCTGCGTGAGAAAAGGGAACAGAGCCTACGTGCTCTGTTTGAGAGGATAAGAGTTTGAGAACTGTAACTCACTCTTCTTATCAGTTAGGATTCTTGTATTCACCATTGTTGATCAATAAAGAAGTATTGAGAGTTATCGATAGAGTTTATAGTTCTTAACTCTATAAGGATATATCCATGTTCTATGCAAATCATCAAACCCTAACCTGAACCTTCAAAGAGATTTAGTCTCAATAGTTTCTGAAATCAGTATAAGTATGCCGCCACCTTCTCAAGTATATAACAGTTGCGGTACCATCTGTTTGGATTTCAAAAGAGGTGAAGTCTCCAAATCTACTGAAAAACATGGAACTATGAAATACCTCTTCATATGCGGAAACCTTTTTGTATCAACTTGCCATACAATAATGATGATGAGAGGTTGGATCCGATCCAACTCCAAATCCAACAGAAATATATGGCGTCAATGTAATAAGTGCCAGCACATGTCTGTAACTTGCATGTGCCATCTTTAGTCACATTCTTTAGCAATGACAATTAATATTTGATTGGAATTCCATCCATTATGTTTTCACCTAACTAACATGTGTTCGTTTGGCTACAAGTATATGGTTGATGGATGGATGTGGCTATTCATTTTGCTACGAATGAGGAATCGAATGGAAGCTTGGAGGTTTTCATTATCATCGTTCCGAAATGCTTAGCTGTGCATGTTTAGGTTGTTGATATTTTTGTATCTCTTTATTTCAATGATGTGTAGTGTTTTCTTGGACTGATTCGATGGAAGAGAAAAAAAAAATCAATATAATCATAGAAACTCGCTGAAAAGTTAAAATGACAAAAAAATAAATATCTTTAAAATATATATATATATATATATATATAAATTTTAAAAATTACTAATTCAAAAATATTATGTTTTAGAAACCTTAACTAAATCATGAATAAATCCCCCAAAACAAATTAAGAAAACTCTACGACGTGATGTATGTGATGCATTGCCCCCATAGTAAAATAGTAGTATGTTATGCATCGTTATGGGGATATATTTAAAATCCCTCCTTGGAAATCAAGTATGGCATATATTTTCATATATCAATTTTTCTTGGTTCTTATATCATATGTGTTCTTTTTTTTATTTGTAGAGCTTAATTTTGAGTCTCATTGCAGAGGTGTTCTCAAGTAGAAACGATTTATGATCACAAAACTTGAAGTTCATTGGCTCGTATGATCGTATCAGATTCTTGTAACGTTGGAATTCAAGTGGATAGAATTTCGTAGCAAGATGATTGGTGAAGTGTGGATCCACAGATGGTCAGAGTGAGATGATCAGGGAAGTGAAACATTGTGTTTTCAAGCCTTTTTCAAGTGAAGACGATAGATGGGATCTCCACCAGTATTCAAGTCCGGATTTTATGGAAACAGCCGTTTATGTGATGCATTGCAGCGCGATCGCAAATGCAAAACTTCTTAGGAAAAAAAAACGGTCTAAAAAAGTGAGAGGATACAAGGCATTCATATGTCAGGTTGTTCTCTTTTGTTTTGACGCGCCATAATAATGATGTATGTGATGCATTGCAACAAAGAAGATACATCAAAGAAGACTACTAATAAACGTAGCAGAAGAAGAATATGGCCTCAGAAATACAGATTGATCGAAGAACCATTATTAGGTACTAGTGTAGTGCTTATTCATGCATCAATATATATATATATATATATATATATATATATACTAGAAGTAGACTCAGGCGATGCGCAAGATAAATTTATAATAATTTAATATATATTAGATTTATTAAAATATTTAAAATTATATATTTTGTGTTTTGATAAATTATCTTATGTTTGTTATTTGTTTTGTTTATAAATAAGTATTTTCGGTCACTTAAAATGAATGATTATTGATTAGTAAAGCATTAAATTGAAATTTTTTATTAATATGAAAGGTGACTTTAAAATATTTAATATGTATCCCATAATATATAGAGCTCTTCATGTTTTGATGCAAAATCAAGACGTACAAACATTTTTTACGTTAGGAAAAAAATATTGATTAAGTATAAAATAAAATGCGGATGAGCATGTGTCCGCTTTTAACATAATCTATAAAACATCAATATCTTCTAAAACCAGACACCTCCAAGAAGGGCGAGACAGTAGCTTGAATTTCTGGAATAACCTCTTCTTGAGCCGAAACTCATGCTCTTCCTTCATTCTCTGCGTAATTAATTTCATTAACTAAATAAATAAAGGTAGCATAAATAATTTTGATATTTATATATTACCAGCATGCTTCACACATGCTTAAAAGTTTTATTATTATAATTTGAATGTTTTAGCAATAAAGTATTTTCAATCTTAATAAATTATACAAATGACTTCAAATGAATTTGTGTTCTAGAAGTAGAATTCTTTCTGTTTCTTGATTAATTGAATTTGGAAAAGAAAGTTCTCTGTTAGATATTTCTATAAATTTTGATCACGTACTTTATATCTATTGAACATACTAAATACAAACTGAGTTTTTAGTTGAGAATTGAGTAAAAAAATGTTATTGATATATTATTATATCAAATAAAGGACTATGGAAATGGTTATCGGAAACAAAGTTAATAAATACATACAAATACAGTTGTAACGTTAAGGAACACATTTAAAGTAATAGTATTCGAAACAGTTAATATTTGTTTAAACTCATTTTCATGGGTAATACATACAAACACACTTGTATAAAATATAGCATGGGTAATAAGTAGCATAAATATTGTGACTAAGATATAAAATCTATTAGAGTTTATGAATTATGATCTAAAACTAAATTTTTTATATTAAAATTTTATCAAATGGATAAAAAGAAAAACAAATTACAACATTGATATACAAAATATGCATTTGAAACAACATCTACCAACATTTACAAGCGAGAATGTGTTATGTGCCTAAGACCTTCTTCATCTAACTCTTTCTAATGAATAACCATATTTAACATGTTCACTTCTATATATGCTCTAAAATTTCGACTCAATTTATTTATTTCAAAACCTACAAATGTCACATATAGGAAAACGTTAAATATTACAAAATTTAGAAAATTATGTGAGAGGTAGAATAAGATGTTTAATGAAGACTTTGTCTAGCTATTTATACATAAATTTGTAGTAGTATGAGAGGTTTTTCAGTTTTTTTGGTCAAACATCCTGGTAGTTATGGTTATATTTCAAAAAATAAATATACCATAGGTTTTGTCTGTGTTTTTTTTTCCTTGTAAAACACAAATTGTATTGCAATTAATACATTAAAGTGTATTCATATGATGAAAGATTTGTTTTTGTTTTTTTTCAAACATCATGGGAGTTACATTTTCAAGAATTAATATGCAATAAATTGTGTTAATGATTACTATTAAAGAAAAAATAAATATTATATTGTTTTAATATCTTGAAATTATTTTAGAATAAATTGATTTAATATTTTGGGACAAAAACTGTGAAACAAATATTATACTTTTTTTATCAACAAATAATTATTATAATATTATAATATTTTTATAGCTTGAAATTAGTAAAGAATTTAATAACTATCACATTATATTTTTCCAAAATTATGATATTAATATTGAAATCTTTAATCATCAGAAATTTATTTTGTCTAAATTTATAATATTAATATTTATTTCTTTCTTATTTGGAAAATTATAATGTTATGGTAATCTTATATAAAGTATTGAAAAATGATACCTATGCGAAATTATAATGTTATGTTAATTATATAAAATATTGATAAATGATATCTATATATAATTACTAAAAGGATATTGCATAAATGTCAATATATTTTTAGTACAGAAATCTCATTTATATTTAGTGAATATGAAAATAATGTATGTACTTTTGAGAAAAATAAATTTAAAGAATTTAATAATTCAAAAGTGAGGACATGTGTCGAAAATATACGCTGCCAAATGTCATCGTGTTATGCAAAGTTAGGAGAAAACCTTCTCATATTATATAAGATTAATATTTGCCATGTTGCTGTCTTGGTGTGTTTTTTTTTGTCACAATTTTTGGTGTTTTTGAAACTAAGCAGTAGAGGATAAAGAAACTGATTACTTGATGAGGTTGTACTCAGAAATGGAAGTTTTAGGGACTGATAAGAAATCTCTCAAAAAAAAGAAAATGGCCTCACTTAGACAGACTTATTGAATAACCATTGTCAGGTATTGGTGTAGTATTCGTTAATCATATATGTCATGTTTGCTGTATTTTTTTTTTTTTTTTTTTTTTTTTTTTTTTTTTTTTTTTATATATAGTTTTGTTATACTAACCAACAGTTTTTGTATCTTTTGGAAACTTAGCAGCAGAGGATGTACAAACTCATGATTGCTTTATAACGTTGTACTCGGAAATGGAAAGTTTGTAAAGGTACATATATATACATCTTCTTGATTTCGCCATTATGCTTCCGAATTAAAATTAATCTTTGTTAATGTCTGTAATGCATGGGACTAAATATAATGTCACAGGGCCATTGCATTGTTAGCGTCCGCTCATCAAGACGTTGACAACAAGAATACTTTTGCAGCTGTATCTGAAGAGTTACATCGACAGATGGATAATGTTAAGTCACATGTCCAAACGAACGGGTATGTTTCTTTGATAGTTAATATAATGTACATAGCTTATTTTATGAGATCTTTCATTCGTATATAGTGGTATTATTAATTATCGTATAGGGGGCAAACCATAAAAAAGTGAAGCTTGAGAGCGAAGGTCTAGTGTTCACAAATGTTCGTTTAATTTCATTGCACCATCAATTATTATACAATTCTCAACTTTTTGTTTTTCTTTGTTTTTATGTTCAACTCTGAATAGGTATATATGAACTCGATAAGTTCGTGCGTTTGCACTCAGAAAAGAGAAGTTTTGATAGGGTGTTCTTGAAATATCACTCCTATGAACTGCTTTGTACCTTCAAAAAAACTTTTTATTTTTCTTTTTCTAAAGTGGAATTAAACACCAAATTCTCAGGGCGGTTGCATTGTTCTCGTTGGCTCGTCAAAAAGTTGGAAAGAGATTAGAATCTGGAGCCGAACAGAAGAACTCTTCGGAAACCTTAGCATGTGTATCCAACGAGGTACATATCTAGAATATCAAGTCGCATATCCTTACAGATGGAAACCATATAACGGTGAAGCCTGAGAGAGATTTTTAGACTATGTTGTTTTCATCTCTTCTTGATAAAAGAGATGTATGCATTTTAGAGTACTCTGATTTTACTATATGGAATCCATGTTAAGAATCATTTATTAAAAGGTCCATTTTGTAATAGCTGTTGGTTATGACACATCGAATTATTTTGTAGATATGAGATGAACCATAATATTAATAAGTATAGTTATTGTTCTCATATTTACAAATTAACTATGAAGTTTAAATTAGCCCATAATATTAGATGTGGTTTATAATTTAGTCTCACTATTTTTTTTCCAAACTGAAAACTGAAAAAAAAAACACACCAAAGTTAAAAAAATTAATCTAAAATTGTCAGTCTAACGCCATATATTGGGATAAGACTAAATCTTAGATGATTAAGTTCAATATATAATTCATGTATATCTTTGCTAGATTATCGGATCTTTGATAGTCGACTCAAATCTGTATAAATACTTGTGCTTATGATGATGAAATACAACAGAGCATTATTGATCTTACATGGTATCAGAGCACGATATGGACTTTTGATAAATTCTTTTTCTATTTTTTTCTTTGCTTCTTTGCAAAATGAGTGAAACTGAATCCGCTATCTCTGTTGCTAAATCTGATTCAAAAGAAGTCTCTGCTGCTCTTATGTCTCCATACTATCTTCATCCAGTAGATAGTACAGGACAGGCGCAGACTCCAATCTTGTTGAATGGAGTGAATTACGAACGGTGGTCGAAGTTGATGTTGAATTCTCTTCGTACCAAGCGGAAACTGGGTTTCGTTAACGGAACTCTTAAACGACCTACCAATAACCCCGATGAAGAATAGAAGTGGGATATGGTAAATGCAATGATCATTGGATGGATATACAGCAGTGTCGAACCGAAGTTGCGACAATCAATCTAGTTGGTGGACAACGCCAACTCGATGTGGGCAAGCCTACAACGACGATTCTCTGTCATTGATGATACGAGAATTCATCAGCTACACTCTGACATCGCGGCGTGCAAACAGAACGACGATGAGGTGGAAGTGTATTTTAGCAAACTCAGGATCATGTGGGATGATCTTGCGGATTTTGAAAAAGGTTTCACGTGCTGTTGTACAACTGCAAATTGTGAATCCATGGTGAATTATGAGAAGATGCGGGAGAAGTTACGAGTGCATCAAGTTCTCATGGGTCTTGACAACTCTCGTTTTGGGACAACGAGATCAAATCTGTTGAGTCGACAAACAGATTTGAATCTTGAGTCTGTTTATTCTTAAGTTATTCAAGAAGAACGACACATCAACGCCATGCGCACTACCGAAGATCGGACTCCGGTTGTTGGTTTCTCAGCAACGACGTCGGCTTCTTCCCAACAGTACCACTCTGTTTCTTCTGTTTCCTCTGCTCAGGCATCGGCATCTCGATTTGTGAAGCGAACGACAGTGTGCTCTCACTGTGGTAAACAGAGACATGAAGCAAGTAGCTGTTTTCAGTTTATTGGTTTTCCTGAGTGGTGGAAAAAGATAAATCTTCCGATGGTCGTGGGAGCTTCGGTCGTGGCAGAGGAGCTTCGAACCAAGGGCGTGGACGTGGAGGTCGTGGATCAGGTTTTCGTGCCTCACACACACAGCTTGGTGATTCATTTTCCTCAGTAGATACATCATCTTCCGGGATCCCAAACTTCACGACCGATCAATGGGCTACTCTGGAACAGTTTGTGAAGAAACAGGGTACTAATACCAAACCTGCGGGTAAGACAGAAAAATTACTTCTTTTTGGCAAAGAACGTCGCCATGATATTATCATTGATTCGGGTGCTTCCCATCATATGACTGGAGATTTATACTTAATTACCGATGTTATCACTATTGCTCCATGTCCTATTGCTTTACCTAATGGACAGATCACTTGGGCAACCAAACATGGCAGTTTGAATCTTGGTGGTCGTCTTGTGCTGTCCAAAGTTTTCTTTGCATCTTGTTTAACGATCACACTCATCTCGGTTGCTCAATTGCTTCGTGATGTTGCTGGTTTTGTCCTCTTTACTAAAAAATTTTGTGTGATACAGGACCTCGGTTCGAAGACTTTGATTGGAGCGGGGAAGGAGCGTGACGGGGTTTATCACTACGAGGGTGCTGTTGCAGTTCAGGCCGGGCATATGGGCACACTACAGACTCGGGATTTATGGCACCATCGCATGAGACATCCGTCATCTAGGGTGCTTTCAGTTTTAGGATCTATTGGTGGTTTTTCTAATAGTGTAGGGTCTTTTGAACAATCTTGTGGTGTTTGTCTACGAGCCAAACAAACTCGAGACGCGTTTTCTTCAAGTATCAATAAAGCATATAATTTCTTTTCTTTAATTCATTGTGATATCTAGGGACCCTATAAAGAACCATCAACGTGTGGAGCACGTTACTTTCTAACAATAGTTGACGATTGTTCTAGAGCTGTTTGGGCAGTTCTGTTGTTGGAAAAGAAAGAGGCGTCTCAGGCTTTGAAAACTTTCTGTATGTTCACGGAACGACAATTTAATAAACAAGTGAAGACGGTCCGATAATCATTTTATTAGTCTTGGTAGAATACGAACAAATCGTTCTTGTTGTTGATCTTATATGCGTTGACACATCACATTGCTCCTCTTTCAATTTTTTTTGTTTACACCTGAGAGATGGTATCAAATCAAATGAGTAGAATCCTCGAAACTTTCATCTTTCTTTAAGAAGCAACAAATATTAAGTTATAAAGTTATATATAAAATTAGTTAAAACTAAAATTCAAAGAATTCAGAAACAAAAATCCAATTAAACTTGGTTAATATAATCAATAGACATAGATTTCAAATCCAAACTTAAATGAGTAAAAATAAATAAAAACTTTGACATATACACGAGTAGCACTCCGCTCCTTATCTCCGACAGATTTTGATTTATATAATTAAGGTTTCCTATGTTGTTCTCCCAAATATATATAGTCCAAAGATCTGATAGAGATCAAACACTAATCCTCACTCCTCAGGTCGCTTCATGCCTTCATCTCTTCGTCAACGCTGTAATCTTTCGAGTTTCGATAAAACATTCCCATGTTTGATAAATAATGTTTGATATAAGACGGTTTTATATGTATGTCATCTCTTCATCAACGCTATAAGAATGTTCGATATAAGACGTACGGTTTAGTGTTTGAAGAGATATTATATACGTTTTAGGTATAATAGATCAAATCAGTATGTATGTCAAACAAATTTATGTCCGTGAAACTCAAAAAGTTAATTATTTTAGGAGGATTTTCAAAAATATTCCTTTTTAATATATAAAATGATTAAATTCTAAACCCTAAACCCTAAATACTAAATCCTATCTCTTAAAAACTATACCCTAAACATAAAATTCAGAACCCAAACCTAAAACAAAAATTTCAAGAATTAATTTAACCAGTGTAATTGTGTATAAGAGGTTAAAAATGAAAATGTTCAAAAAATAGGTATTTTTGAACAGGGATATCTCAAAATGGGTATTTATAACAAATTCTCGTTGTTTATGGGATAAAGTAAAAGTTTGATGATATTTGACTAAACAGATAATTTCAGCTAAGTGAAATATCTGGATTGGTTGATTAATGTATAACGCCTACCTAGTTTTTTTTACCGATGTATTTGTTGACGTTTAAGCCTATTTCTTTACCAAAAATTAAAAAAACATTATATCATTTTTATAATATAAAACTAGACATAATTAAATGTAATGATTATATTTTGAATAATTTTTGGGTTCACCCCCCTTTCTTCACTTCTTCTAATATTAACCAATAATTTCATATAATTCAATGTATGACATGTTATCTTGCATTTAAATTGTAAATATTTTGAAAGATCTAAAATACAGGAAACAAAATAAACAAAGAAAGTAAAAATAAATAAAAATAAAGTTATTGACATCCGTTAGATGTGTTAACAGCGTTGCTTAGGTTTTCTCATTTTTTTTTTGTGTTTTTAGGCGAAGAAAAAAAAAAAGACAATACATATCTATGACTTCAACAAGAGACAACGTTGGTTTGGTTAATTGTTAAGGGAAGAGCGACAAGTAGTGATTGTTCCAATTTTGGGGTTGGAGCTTTTCTATGGTGGGCGCAACGAGATATCGTCCACAGCAATGTAAGTTTTTTTTGTCTCTTTAGCTTTAAGACTGCGTTTCAAAAATTTGATGTATATCTTAATTATATAGCTCGTGGATGCTTATATAAACATCAAATCATATATTGTGATAATGGATGCTATTTTTCCCAAATTACTTCCAATGCGTTCAACATACATAAAATATATTGTATAAATATATGTATATATATTTTCCTCTGAAATGTGTTGGCTAAAAGTAATTTCTAATTTTGAAAAACAAATTTTCTATAATAAAATATAATTTACAATGTAATTTTTTTCTGAATTGAATGGAAAAAGAATGTTTAATTGATATAAGACTTGATATTATATAAGGTTTTAGGTATAATTGATCAAATCACTATGTATGTCCAATAACTTTATGTCCGTGAACCTCAAAAAAATAATTATTTTATTAGGCAAAGTAAAACTTAAATGATATTTGACTAAACGCATAATTGGTTGATTGTTGTATAACGCCTAGTTAGGTTTTCCCGGTGTATTTGTTGACGTTCAAGCCTATTTCTTTACTAAAACTTAAAAAACATCATCATTTTGTATAATATGACAATTAGAACATAATAAAATGCATTAATTATATTTTATTTGAAACTTATATAAACATCAAATCATATATTGTGATAATGGATGATATTTGTCACAAATTACTTCTAATGCGTTCAACATACATAAAATATATTGTATAAGTATATTATATATATTTTCCGCTGAAATGTATTGGAAGAAAACCGTAACAGCTTCTGAGTTTTAAACCCTGGTACAAATTATTATTAGAGATTTATCAACAAAATCAATCCTCATATTTGAGTTCGTAAAAAACTCAGAAGGTTTAAAACTGATTCTCTGCTACAAGACCAAGAGAGATGAGTATAATCCCAGAAAGAGCATGCTTCAATGGATAATAATATCTCATGTTACATGCAATTCTTTTAGTTAAAGCTAAAGATTCAGCAATATAATCCGCATTACTTTTGAATCAGGAGAATTTCATAGAGGAATTTTTGGATCAAAACACAACCGAGTTATAACAGCTTCATCAATGGACTTAATGTCGAGGGCCTAAAAGTAATTTCTAATTTTGAAACCAAATATAGTATGCAATGTAACTTTTTTAAATTACCATATATATATATATGTATGTATATTATTCATCATCCTTTAGACAGGAATATGCACTTGCATTCTAGTGATGAAAATATATAAAATTAAAATTTCAACTATATATTTAGCTTTTAAAAAATGACGAATGAACATCTAATGCACATGCATCTTCATGATCGTGCATTTACACAATGTATACTTGTATTTGATGTGCATTTACACAATGTATACTTTAATTTGATGCGTATTATAAATACTAGCTTATTGCATGATTTTACAATTTATAATGGTAAAATGTATTATTTGAATCCAAATAAACGAATAAATTAAAGATCTTGTCAGAAGAAAGACATTTGTTCATTTTGTATTGCATCATGCATAAATGGTAAAAAAAAGATTTCCCAAGAAAATTAGTTGTCCACTAAATTAAGCTCACATTTCGTCAAATGATTCAAGATAGTTGCTAATCATCATTGTATTAAAAACCGTATCAAACATCGATTCGATATTGTTGGTGAGTGGCTGGTTCAACCGATTGGGATTATGGACTTTCAAAATTTATGATATTTTAATAAAGAAAATATTAATATTAATTTAAAATATATATAATAAAACATATATATATATATATATAATTAAAAGAAATTTATGTATATACATATATATTTGATATTTTGGTATCATAATATAATAGTTTAAAATAAAAATGCAGATATAGATTGGATAATTTGATATTTTGTTTCTTTTCTTCTTCACCTCTGCCTCATGCCATTCGAAAAGAAGAAACTTCATCAGTTCATCTTCTTTTCCGATCTAATCAATAATCACCATCACATCTCTTCGGTTTATTAATTCTTTATTTTCTACATCTTTTTTCATTCTCTAAAATTTCAATCTTGGTTAAAAAAAATGCTATTTTCTTAGACATCTAACCGTTAACCAGAAATTTCTTAATGGTAAGCTCTTCTTATGTTTTGATAACAACAGATTCAATTTAGTGAACTTTAAGATTAGAGTTTGAACTTCGATACTACAAGAAAAGTGAGTATTAATAGCGTGTCATATCCGCTATGGAAGGATTCCACAGCGCTCTTACAGACGTTGTCTATACGCCTGTAATCAAAAGTACGAGAGTTTTGATAACGCTTTTCCGATAAGCTATATTTAAAGTTATTTAACATAGCGGTTTTCTTATGCAATATATAAATATATAATAACACTTTTCTTCTGCAATATTAAAATTTATAATAGTGTTTTTCTTATGCAATATAAAATTATATAATAATCTTTTTTCACCCTCTCCAAAATCCCACGGACGTCCAATGCGAAGGCTGATTGTTTAGCTCGTTCTTCAAGATTGCTATTGTCGGAAACGAATTATGTAAACATTTTCCCTCCAGTTTGGGCAACCAATCTAGGAGTTCTATTTTAATTAATGTTAGGTTGAAAAAAAAAATTATATAATAACGTTTTACATGTGCAATATTAAAAGTATATATAGCATCTTTATTTTGTTATTAAATTGTTAAAGTATATTGTCATAATGCTTAGTCATAATTGTAATATTATAAATTTTGCTTTTATTCAAAATTAAAATTGAAAAAATCTAATAAAAGACAAATTTTAAATAGTAACAAAATGTATTACAAAAGACCAGTACTTATCACATAGTAACACAAAAGGAAAAAGGTTCAGTTCAAAACAACACAATTGTAACAAGTTCTTGCATCACTTTAATTCAATCTTGTCATTAGGCCAAGCAAGCGTTGTACCTATAGCATCAGCAACACACTCGATTTCAAAATTTGGTCTCCACACTTTAGCATCTCCATTCTTTGACACATCTACCCAAACCTTGCTAGCATTATGACCTAATGGGATGAAGTGTACTCGATCATCTGGGTCAGTTGAACAAACACGACCTCATGCAAGAATTTCTCCTGAACCACTGCAATCAAACATGATACATTTCTTTGTGTGTGTAAGTTTCTTCTAATCCCCATATCGTCCAAATATTTCCTTGCCTTTACTCCATTTTTCGATTTAGCACTATTCATCATAATAGACAGTATAGCGTTAGCGTCTGACAAGTTCTTTTCAACATGCATAACATCGATGTTATGGCGAACCGGCAAATTCTGAGACAATAAATCAAGAGGGTTAGTTGATTAACAAAGACTAGCATAGAGTAATGTATTTATATTTAAGTAAGTTCTAACTACTAACCTTCCAATATGATAACTCAAAATTTTTTGATCGTTTCTTCCACCGCCATTGATCAGAATCCTCTTCATATTCTTTTTCTGAGCCCACATCATCTTCACATAACTCAGCTCATTTTCTTTTACTCTCCCTACTTAATGGTTTGCCGAAGTCATTCTTGATTTTCTTAATCACATCAAATAGTAAGGATGTGCAGGACTAAGCTGTTTCCTATTTCCCAAATACACATACTTCCTATTAAACTTCAGCCATCTATGTGGTGTATCCTTCCCACATATATTACAAGCTTGTTTCCCCTTCACTTTACATCCAGACAAAGTTCCTAAAGATGGATAATCACTGATACTCCACAATAACATAGCCTAAGTGTGAACTTCTCTTTCAAATATGAATCGTACACCTCAATACTTTATTCCCACAAGTCCTTCAAGTCATCTACTAATGATTGTAGATAAACATCAATATTATTGCTTGGTGCAATTGACCCAAGGAGCTTCCTAGGAGCGGTGTTTTTCTTGTTTGAGATTCAGAATCTTCTTGGAAAAGATAAGTGCATGACCATGGCTTATCTAAGTTGGAGATTTCTCTGATCTGCTTGTTTTATGTGTTGTATGGCTTGTTAGAACGTTATTTGAGGCTTTGTGCGACTTTCTTGTGGCTTGAGATCGAGTTTAATGGTTGTAGGAACGGAGATCCGATGGGAAGCTTTGGGGAAAAACGATGCTCAGCATATGCGTCGGTCGATGCAATGTGAGGACAACGCGTTTGACCTAGGAGCATCGGTCGATGCCATGTGGAGGCGTCGGTCGATGCATTTAGGGATTTCGTGCTATGTCGATCATGCGTCGGTCGATGCAGTGTGTGTGTCGGTCGATGCATGGGTTGGTGTCGGTCGATGCAGTGCCTGGTTTGTTGTTTGGTTATTGTTTGTTAGTTGATGGTTAGAGATGTCTCTATTGCTTGTGTATATAGCCTAGTAGATGGGAGGATTGCCTTACTAAGTGTTTATAAAATACTCATGCATCTCAATTTGTGTTTGTGGTGCAGGTAAAGGCAAAGTGTGATCGTGGAATCAAGGCGATGAAGTGGAGGATGTCCTAGTGTCTCGTTGATTATCGTCTAACTTCTGTTAGGTTGTTAGAGATGAGTTATTAGAACATTGCTAGGATGATGGTTTCATGTGTTATAACTTTGTTGGATTGAATGATTGGTATTGAATTATTCTTTATTGGTTTATTGATATTATGATGTTATCCGCGGTGTGTGTTGTGGTTAGGAGGCTAGTGGATATGGTACCACTAGTTTAGAGTATTTATTATTATTCTTATTTATTATTTATTTATTTTAAAAAACGGGTTGAGTCGTTTCAGTTTGTGACTAATATTTTTTCCCTTTTAAATTGATAGAAAGAAGAACATTATATTAGAATTACCATTCTTCAAGCAGTGCAAATTTACTAAACCAATTAAACATTTCATTTAAATATGAAAAATTAAACAACCAAAATAATGAATCAATTTTTTAAAAAAACATTGTAAATATCTTAAACCATTTTTGTTACGTACATTTGGTCGCGTATGCTCGCGGGTAAGTCTTCTAACTATGTTACTTTATGTTTATATTAGAAAAATTACTTCCGTTTCATATTATTGAAGATTAAATCATCGCGTCTCTTTTGGTTAATTCTTTTCCATTTATATTTTTATTGGAATCCTTTTTATGTTATAATTAATTTAATTTTTGGTTTGTCAAATTAGTTGAATTATTTTTAAAAAATATATTTGCCCACACAAACGTATAAAAGAATTGAATTAGTGATATATTTGACCACATAAAAATTTTGAGACAATAATTATTTTTTACAATCTCCATGGTTGAAAGAGACTATGCTAATTAGTCCAACAGTCCAACTAATGTGTAACTCTTTAAATTTGTAAAATAATAATAATAAGTTACAGAAAAAAATATCTGTGTTTGTCATCTACTGATTTACAAGTTTACGACAAACCATTCTTTTACGAATCATTTTTGACTGGGAAGTTATTATATAAAATAGAAACAAATCAAATTGAATACCACATATATGAAGTGTAAATATATATATATATATATATATATATATATATATGGCAGCTTCAAAAAAATTTGACTTGACTCTACAAAATGTATATGGAATTTATAAAATTACCGTTGGCTGATATATATATTTTGTGTGAATAAAGTGACATATATTGAGTGAATAAGATAGAAAAAAAAATCAAATTACATACCTGATTTTCTACCTTTAAATGAAATATATTTTTATTTGAATTCAAAAGATAATTTATTTTGCATTATGCTAATTATCTTCTTCTGTCCGTTACAGCACATGCATGATCACAAAAAATACATTTTATACTATTATAGTACTACTAATTATTATTTTATTATTTTGTAATATATACATAAATATACAATTCATTAATTATTATTTTTAATAAAAAAAACATTTATTGTAGATACAATTGAACCATATATCCTTTAAACACACCGGATTATCGTGCATCATTTCACTTAAAATGAGTAATAACCAGATCATACTGATCACCTAATTTTGCCTTGTTCTTTGTCGTCTCGTTCTATTAGTTAAAAGCAGTGAACTTTAAGGGGTGGGGTACTCAGAGCCGGCCACAAGGCCAAGCAAGCAAAGCACATGCTTGCGGCCATTTAAAATATTAACTAATTTTTGGCCGATTTTACAAGAAATTTTGTGTGGTCTAGTGGTTGAAACTGTAAAAACCGAGTCTTAGCTCCTAGGTTCGAACCTTGTCAATGTTTAAAACAGATGTTTTTATTTTTTTAAGAAGAAAATTAAACTAGAAATAAAAACTATGAGGTCCAATATTCTCCCTCGCTTGTAGCCCAGTATATCTCCACGCCGGCTCTGGGGGTACTTACGATCCCATGCAATAAAGAGTAGACCAGTCTCAAATAAAAAGGCTCACACTTATAAAAGAGTACGACTAAATCCAAAAAATCCCAAAATTGGGGATATCATAATTTGGTGTCATTGTCAAACTTGACTAAACAAACTCAGCAAATTTTTTGTTTTTTTTACTGGTGTTATACCGATAGTGATACTAGCTAGTAGCACAAAAAGAATGACCTGATGATGGGGTTTCTACTCCGAGATCGATCACAACAAAGACAACTATATCTGAATACAAACTAAATTACACAAATTGTAAACAAACCTAGAGGAATGTTGGACTTTCTAAGTCCAAGTCAAGTCTCATTAGTATGATATTGTCCGCTTTGGGCCGAGATGGCAAAGTCCGCACGGATTTGTTATTGGGCTCCTTTCCAAAAGGTCTCATACTAAGTAGGCTTGGACTTAACTTATATATTAGAAACTTCTTTTCTAATCTTCCGATGTGGGACGTTGGTTTGTACCCAACAATACTCTCCCTCAAACCAAGGACCACGAACCTTAGATCTCCTCTTCGGCGAAATCTTGTCACCATTAACTCGGTGCTTCCTTATTCGCAAGGTACCTTTCTCATCGTGTCACATTGAGGGGCTTCTCCCACACTAATCTTTAAGCCCATACACATTTCTTAGGTCCATTTATTTCAACCTAGGCTCTGATACCAATTGTTGGACTTTCTAAGCCCAAGTCAAGTCCCCATTAGTATGATATTGTCCGCTTTGGGCCGAGATGGCAAAACTCGCACGGATTTGTTATTGGGCTCTTTCCCAAAATACCTCATACTAAGTAGGTTTAGACTTGACTTATATATTAGAAACTTCTTTTCTAATGTTCCGATGTGGGACGTTGGTTTGTACCCAACAATAAAAAATACAAGTGGCCGAACACAACCGAGCCGAGATTCTTCTTGACTACGAAAATTAAGATTTCATCTGAAAGAGAGCCAATATAGTCGAACATGTGGACATGAAGAGTGAATCCATGTGGCGGCAACCACACCACCACTGTTTCTCCAAAAATACTTATTGTTTAAAATTGAAATATGATAATATCACTCAAAATATTTATTCATCGATCCCATTTTCACATGAATCTAAAGAAACTTATTATTATTTTTATTAATATTCATCTTATTATAGATATCAGTTTACATGTAGAAGAAAAAAAAGAAAAGAAAACGTAAAGTATCCGTAGCTAGAATTTTTGAATTATCTATGCACTCGCATTTTTTCCATCCCTTCAGTCTTCATCCTGCATTATTTGTCACCATATATTACAAACCATGTCAATTTTACTATTACACAAGACACACATACATACATGCATATATAGATTCAAAGAAACAGTTTAAAGAGAAAGAGATTTACTGCGAGTGTGAAGTTGAGGGAAAGGTATTTGTAGATGAAAGATGCTCGCATTTGGCCATACACTCTCTAAAGCAGTTTGACTTGAACTCTGGATCGCGGCATGTGATTTCACATTTGAATATACACAAATGATTTACTGCTTCAGTTCCAATTACAGCCAAAACGATCATCATCATCATCACCACCACACTCAATTTCTTCTCCATTTCTCTTCTTAATTTGAAAACTTTATGTGTATAATATGATATATAATGCTTATATTTACCCAGTGAGAACGAAGTTTTCTCTATTTATAAAGATAAAATCACCAACCCTTTATCTTCATTCTGTCAAGCCATTAAAATGGTAACTTTGAAAATTGACCGTAGAACTCTTAACAGTCGCATATGGAAATTTCAAAGAGAGACTCTGACCAATAATAACCATACGTAACACCATTTAAAGTAGAAAATAACATTAGAAGATTTTTCGTTACATATAAAATTGACCCATCCTGTTTTGGAATTCAACACGTCACTGTTTGACCAACAGTGACCCATTACATATTGGGCCAATAAATGGGCCGTACGAATTCATTAACCGTAGCGTCTTAGAATAATTTTAACGAAAGACTGCGTTTTATCTGAGGAAGTTTCTAAAGTGAGTTTAGCGAGTCTCTTTGGTTCTTCTTCACCTGTCGTTATCAACTTTACCGGCTACTTTGATCGGAGGTTCTTCACCGGTGGTAGCGACTAAAATTCTGAGAGTTGGGGGAAATGGGAATAGAGATTATAGGTCAAATTGAGAAAATCAATGGTAACGCGATTTGAGTTACGACACTTTTGAGGAGAGATACTTAGCCAAGAACCAGCCAGTAGTAATCTCCGGTCCCACTGACGATTGCAGAGCTCGGGAAGATTAACTTGGTATCTCTCTCCTCTTTCTCCTTCCCTCTCAATGTATGTACAACAACATTGTTTTCTTGAATTTTCTCAAATAGTTTTTTACAAGAAGACACGTTATCTCATGGTGATTCCCTATAGGAACGATGGGTGCAGATGAATTTACTGAAACAAACTTCGTTCTGGGCAGTGAAGAATTCTACAAGTCAAAGCTTCTAAAGCATCGGCTGGATGCACAAAATTTTTGTAAGGTTGAAGTTGGTAATGGGGAAAATATGTTTTTTTGGTTTGATGGCTGGTCGACAATGGGTACATTGGGGCTGTTCGTTTGGTCGCCGCAAGTAGGTGCGGCTGCGGTAGACGCAAGTTAAGCTGTTCGTTTGGTCGCCGCCGATAGATGCGGCATAACGCAGCGGCAGACGCAGCATCCTACGGTTAAAAATTTTGGACGCTGAATAAATTCAATGTCAGCGATTTAAAAGTTGCGATATGTGTGTTAAATGACAGAAACACCCTTGTTATCTTCAAAAAATTACAAAACAACTAACCCTAAAATTACAAAACATTCTCATCTTCTTTCTTCGTCGCCTCCATCGCCTCCTAAGCCAAAGCTTCGTCATCTCTATCTCTCTCTGGATAATTGCCATTTCAATCCAAAACTCGGTGAACAGCTTCTCTATTTCATCATCCTCTCTCTTCGTGGCCCTGTTCAATCTGCAAAGGTACAATTTCTATCTTCACTCTCTCTCTCTATCTCCCCATCTCTCTATCTCTCGGCTCACTCAGTTACAAAAATGGTTTTTGAACATTTGAACATTTGAATAATTCTGGGTTTTTGAATATTTGAACATTTGAATAATTCTGGATTCTTAAACATTTGAATAATTCTCGGCTCACTTGTTTTTTTTTTGAATTCTTAGTTCACTTTAACTCTTGAATTATTCAGATGAAAGGTTATCAAATTTAGTAGCTTTATGGTTTCATTTCACTCCATAGCTTTAGTATAAATTTAAATTTTGTCTTGGTCACTCTTTTTTACTCGTTACTATTTGTGAAAAGTGTTTGGTGAACTCGTGAGATTGTTTTCGTTTTTTTGTTTTATAGAGATGAGTAATGAGTTTTGTTGAATGTTATGTGTAGATTTGCTTTACAATGACTACCAAGGAGACCAGAAATTCAGTGTCACCACTTACTCTTCTACCGGTGTTGTAAGTTTCCTTTTATTGATTCATGAATCTCTTCTTTATATACTCTGTTTGTTGCCCTATATTTGTTGATGAGATGGGTTTAAGTGTTGCTTAGAATAAGTTTCTGATTTAAATCTCTTCAGGGTTTTAGTTCTTTTAGCAGTAATTGTGATTGAAGCTCAGGATATTTAGAAGTTTCTGTGTAATTTAGTTTCATGTGGTTTATAATTTCATCATTAACTTGACTCTTTCTTCTTTTGTGTTGTAAGTTTCCTTTTGATCCAGCCTGCTAAAACCGAAAGCGGCATTCTCCTCCCCGAGAAATCCTCCAAGGTAAAATGACCGATCTAATTTCACTAGTTGATCTTCTTATGATTTTTGCATCAGAGATCTGAAATGATGTAGCTTTTTTCTCGGCGATTTACAGCTGAACTCAGGCAGGGTGGTAGCTGTTGGACCTGGATCAAGGGATAAAGACGGGAAATTGATTCCGGTCTCTGTGAAGGAAGGCGACACTGTTCTTCTTCCAGAATACGGCGGCACGCAGGTCAAGCTCGGCGAGAACGAGTAAGTTTGAAACCTACTTCTTTCTTTTTGTTTCGTTTGTATTTACCCCCTTTAGATCATTAGGATATGGTATGATTTTTATACTGTCAAAAAGAACCATGATGTTTTAGATCATCTGAATCAGTTAGTCTCTCTTAATTATCAGATAATTTCAACTCTTAATCATTGGAATGAAGTGCCAATTTCAACACCACTTTCGTATATTGATTCATGTGTTGTTTGATTTTACAAATGAAGAATTAGACTCTCTCAAGTAAAGAAACTTTTGCTTTGTGTGATTGGATGCAGGTACCATCTGCTTTGTGTAAAGAAACATTGTGAGCCCGTTGACAAACAAAAAGATTGTTTCTGATGATGAACTCGCTTGTGATCATCTCTTGATTCTGTAGCTAATCATGAATAACAAAGAATTGGATTCTCATTTGATTTGTGTATATGTTTGCTTCTTTCAGTTGTTGGTTTTGGCAAGAAGAGAGGACCCAACTCATCAGAGAAGTAGACAAAAAGGTTTTACTCTTTCAGATTTCTCATCGGCTTATATCATAAGATCTGATCAAAGATGCAACTACTTATGTTTAACACTTGTTTGTTTGGCTACAAAGGAGTTATTGATTTGGGGATCGGGTGGACTAGCTCTGTTGCTGAGGCGTGGACTAGACGCCGACGACGCCACCGGGCTTATCATCTCAACGTTATTGAGGATGCTCTCGCTTTACAGTGGCAACAACGCCAGAATAGAGATGAAAGAGTTTTATGGAAAGGAAAACACGATATTTTTCGTCCAAAGTTCTCCACACGGGACACCTGGAATCACATACGGGTAACCTCTAGCACGGTGTCATGGCACATGGGTGTTTGGTTTCTTCATGAAACACCTAAGTTCTCTTTTTGTGTGTGGTTGGCTTCATTAGATAGGCTCGCAACGGGTGCCCACATGGTCACGTGGAATGGTGGTGCGGCAGGTACTTGTTATAGAGAAGAGAAGTAAAACAGAGGATATATGTGTAATTATGATTGTACAAAACCCTTATGTAAATGAATATATATAGTGTAACAATCTCTATCAATGGAATCAGGCTTTCCTTAAATGGTATCAGGCTTTCCTTAAACTTGTGTCTTTTTTCCAAACGCTTTAGAAACCCGGGATCATCTATTCTTTGCTTGTGTTTTTGTCTCTCGGGTGTGGGAGGCTCTCGCAAAGGGGTTGATGCAAACACGGTACACAACGCATTGGTCTACCCTCCTCGACTACTTAGCGGACTCTCAGCTCAGTTTGGTGGAGGGGTTTCTCCTTCGCTTATCTCTTTCAAGCTGTGGTTTACACAATCTGGCGAGAACGAAATGGGAGGCGTCATGGGGACACACCTAAGGCAGAAGCCATACTAATTGATTGGATTGATCGGCAAGTTAAGGACCAGCTCCTTGCTATAAGTCTGTCGGGAGACCGGCGTTATGATGAAGCTTTTCAACAATGGTTACAAGCTCGACTGTAGATGTAGGAGGGGTGGCGTAAGTTTTTTTTATGTTGCTAATTGTATTCTAACTAGGTTTTTCACCTGCGGTGTACCGCGGGACTAAATTATAAATTATTGTATTTAAATAATAAATTTTAGTTTATTTTGTTTTCAAATTTCCAATTAATTAACTTTTGTCTAATTAATTTATAATTTTGTTTATTTTTTTCTTCTTCCTATGTTTTATACCGTTTATAACCTAATTACATCAAATTTGTTATTGGGTACAATAGAAAGTTTTAGATTCGTTTTGTTTTCTAGAATTAAATAGAGGTGTATGCCTATATGGTACGTTAGTATATATTTTTATGTGTATACAATTTTTTTTTTTGGAATATTAAGTATGTGTTATAGTATGTGCAATATTTTGTAGTTTATATACTAAATAATTTATAAGTTAATTTTCCAAACTATGATTACAAAACTTGGAAAGTTACGATTATGGGGATATAATTGTTTACATAAATTGGAAACCTAATCACAATTTAATAAATAGTAAATTATAAATTAAAAATATTTAATGTTTCAACTCCAAGATTTATTTGCTAAATGTCTCAAAAAATGTATATATAGATGCCGTTGGAGAAGTTAGAAAACGGTTTATTTTTTCTTTGAATATAATTTAAGGTTAAAAAAAAAATGTATATATCTATAAACCACAATTGGCTCAACGCATACAACCTATCTTGGGTGGTAATGATTTTTTTTTTTTTTTTTTTTTTTGGTGGTAATGACTTCTCGACCCGTGTTTCTAATTTTCTATATAAGGAAATATGAAACTGAACTAAAAGAGGAAGTACTCATGTCTGCTTGAGTTTCAGTGGGATCTACTGTGGAAGGACTACAAGTCAATAGAAGACGTCAGAGACATGTGTGATGATTTTGAAGTTATTTGCCAACGCAATCTTGCTGCCAACACAGGTTCATGCATGACTTATCTCAATTTGACAGATCCGTGTCTTTATTTTCCCAGTTTATCTCCTTCTCGTAATTTGATTGTTAGTTGGAGCTCTACATTTCTTTTTAGTGACAACTTTCAATATCTTGAAGGAATTTAATGTAGAGATTACACCTATTTGTGTAGGGTGTTTGGAGAACTCACTGATCAATACTGAATAAGTGAATCTTTTGGTTGACACTTTCTCTTCTATTATCATCTACAAGAATGAATTTGAATGACTTTTTCCTCTTCATGTCTGATATGTGTTATGGTTTTGATGATTTGGTTTAATGGTTTTGGTTTTAGTATCGGGTTTGGGAGTCTTTTCCTTTGAACATTAGATTAAGGTTTTGGTGCTTTTTCTTTTCTAATTACGTAAGTCGGCTTGTACGTGGGTCTTATATAAAGACCCCTTATGATCAATAAGAATGCAACCTCCAACAATTAACCTAATTCTCAAAGAGAGAGTTGGGTTAAAGGGAGTTTTAGCTAAATCGTTTTCATTCTCTTACTTTCAAAACGACACCTACTACTAGAAAGAAGGCAAAAGCTGCGGCTCATAACAATGTCATGGTTCGGTTCTCTTTGGGCAACATGGTTTTCCTGCAGTCTTACTCTGACAAACACAAAACCCTGAAGTCGTGTTCCTGAGCAATGGCACAGAATCTGTTATTAAATCTCTCAACTGTAAAGAAAACCATGCTGATAATGATAGCTGCAGGCGGCGTAACTGCAAAGGAAGTGTATCTGGACTTGCCAGAAACACTAGAAAATCCACAGTTTCTCAGTTTGGTCAGAGACATGGGAAGAACTTATGCAATGGTTCACATAGAGGAAGAGGATCAGGTACTCTCTTCGGAAGAGTTATTACAAAAATCAGTGGTTTTGCAGATCCAAAGATGCAAATATGTTCTCCAAAAAATATCTTGTTGAAATGATAAATCATCATAATTATTTTTTCTCTCATCTCTTAGCATAAATTGTGAATATAAACTGAGATCTATATCATCATCACTTTCACTTACTTGGTCTCCATATCTTCTTTTTCTTCTTTGGCCTTGACATTTAATATGTTTGTTTGTCTCTCTTGATTTATGAGGTATAATGTACTATTTTTTATGCGATGTTCAAACTTGGCTATACGAATTTGCATATACGGAGCTATGCAAAAGATAAACTATATAGAGTAGTAAATTGACCAATTTTATTATTCTATTTGTAATAAAATCAAAAGGTAAGTGGACAATAATTTTTCAATCTTAAATTTTTATAAACCCTGTGACCAAAAATATATATATATATATACATAATTGATAATTTTGTTTGAGATTTTTTTTTTTTAATATGATCATTGATCAATCTCCGGAATTGTTAACTAGATTCATTTCTTACAATCTAACCATAAAAATTGTTAAACTATTAATTTTATTATAGTAAAGGTTTATAATAAACTATTAATTCAATTATCTAACTATTTTGTTGTAATATTTATATTAATTTTTATGAATATAAAAAATCAAAAAACAATCATTGAATTGAATATTACATTTTCATGGGAAACAAAATCAAATAAAAATTTACATTTCCGAAACATTAATAGAACATTTTGAGTCTTCGTAAAAAAAAAAAATTGTCAAGTCCAATGACATTTTGAATTTTCGTTAAAATAGTTTTGCCGTGAAATAAACCGAATATTTTCCCTCTATTTTAATTTTAGCATATGTGTTTAAATTAGCGAACAAACAATCCATCTCCCAAAATTATTCATATAGAGCTAGAAAACGATCAGCATATACTCATTTCACTAGTTTTCAATCAAAAGTAAGTGCAAACAAACAATCCAAGGTTGCCCATTAGTTATTACAACACACACATATATATAACACTGCATTTTCAATCAAAAGTGGTAGATTTGTTCTTCAGAGAATACCTTGTTGAGTTGATATAAGATCTTATGTAATACTTGTTCATCCCATGAATTTGAGAAACCATTTGGCTATAGCCTGTTAATTGATCTTATTGAATTTTCTTTTACATATATAAAAAGAAAAGAGTTACATGATGACAAGCCTTGAACCACCCTGATTTTTTTTCATTCTCTGTATCCCCCAAATAACTTGTATTTCAATATTATAAACCTTGTCCATTTCGCTACATATAGAGATAACCTAGATATAAACAAAGACACACAGACACAATCAAGAGTAGATGTGCGTACATATATTCATATAATATCGGTAGGGTGGTTTCAGGTGGATGGTTGCATTTCTCGGCCAGACACCGATTATGGCAGAGCTTTCTGTAGTACCTTGAACTGTCGCTACAATGGATCACACAGTTCGATTCACATGATCCGTCTGCCTCTACTTCCATGGCTACCATCACCACCACAATCATCATCATCATGATCATCATCACCACATTCCTCTCCTTATCTCTTGTTTCTTTCGTTGGCCATATTTTATGTATTCAATGGTCGTTAATTACACATGTCTATATATATATATAACTTGACCAAACCTTTACTGGTACACGTATGAGGCATATTTATGGCAAGCCATTTGTTTTTGAATTTAAAAAAACGGTGTGACAAAAAACAAAATGTAAACAAATAAAATATAATTGATTCTTTTTAATGAGATTTAAAAAAAAAAAATATGCACAAAATCATTCCGAAATTTGTTAACTGGATTCATCTTTTACTATCTTATCATCAAATTTTGTTAGTTGGCTTTTTTAGACAATAATTATTTTAAAAAAGTTTTTGCCAGCACAAGAGTTCGGTAACTTTCCTAGTTTTTGTATAAAATAAAGTTCAACCTGCGTACTATTGCAAGAGTATTCATCTAGTTAGTTACTTTTTTATGCAATGAAAATATTTATTATTTCCAATTAATAAGATCTACACCAAAGATTTTTTTTACCACTGTATTGGTATTTCTATTTACTGCATATTTATTTTTATCATTAAATAAAAATATTATTGTTACGTTACAATATTTCTAATTTCAGTTCTAAACAAATATTCTCCATCGCACTTACAAATTTCTTCAACTTAAAAGGCTAAAATTAATTTCTTTATTCAAGTACACTTATTTTTTTTTTAAATATGGACATGTGTCAAACCGTTCACAACTTCTAGTGAAACATATCAAAGCTTAACAAATTATTTTCACTAAATACATATTAAAAGATATTATTATCTGCTTTAATCTTTTAATATGTGATATAAGGAGTGTTTTAGAGTCTTTTCATTTGTTTTCTAGAATGTTTTTGAGTCTTTGCAGGTTTTCTAGGATTTTGGCACAGAAGGAGCAAAGTGGAGCAATTTGGATCATTTTGGAGCATAAATCTCGAAGAATCAATTTGGAGTCGGATCAGAGTAGCAACATCGACCGACACCGTAGGAGCATCGGTCGACACCCATGTTCAGCCGATGAAGAATCACAAATTTGGAAGTTTTACAAAGTTGCCCAAATTTTTCCATATTTGCAACACAAGTCCCTGACGTGTTTTAGGAAATATATATAGTGTTTTTGGGTTTTAGAAAACCCTGAAGTTTTATTCTAGCAAGTTTTATTTTTTGCAACCCTGTAAGATTTTGAGAGCTTTTGGGAGAGAGATCTGAACTGCTTTGAGAGAAGAATTCATAAACTCCCTCTTTACTCTTTTAATTTCAATTACTTATTATTCAGAATGATGATTTGTGTTTCAATGAATATGTCTGAGTAGTTTGCTTGTTAGGTTCAGGGTTTTTCACAGGGATTTTATGAATTATTATATCTGTTTATTTAGGATTCTTTATCTTTCTACATCTTCATCATAGGTTGTTCTTAATGCTAGATCTTTGATTAGCCATCTAGATTTAGATCTTAGGATTATTGATTGATATGAGAATATAATTGATTTTCCTGATAAAACCTTTTGATGAGCAAAATTACTTCTTGCAGAGAGATTTGATTTAGTAATTTTGTGAACAATCTAAACTTGTTTTTAAAGCTGATTTTTTACCTAGAATTTTACAAAGAGATTTGGATTTTCTGGTTTTAAATTTAGATAATATTTGCAGTGAGAACTGATTTATGTTACAAAAGAGTTTAGAGTTCTAGATCTGATTTTTAATTGTTTGAATCCTATTTAATTATTGATTTAATATTTTGTAATTTCCTGAGAAATTCGCTGGACCTAGCTTTTTGATCTTCTGAATTTACAACAGTTTTATTTTAATATTTCGCATTGCCTATTTCATTTAAATCATCTTGTTTAGCGTAATCATAAAACTCTCTATAATTTTTTGTGTAGTCTTGAGTCCTTGTAGAATTCAACCCCTAAGTATTACAGTGACCTCTTAATTTGAGAAAGTAACTCTAGAGTAAATTTGAGCATATCAATATGTATAATAGTGATAATAATTGTTAAGCTTTGCTCATAATAATAATAATAATAATAATAATAATAATAATAATAATAATAATAATAATAATAATAATAATAATAATAATAATAATAATAATAATAATAATAATAATAATAATAATAATAATAATAATAATAATAATAATAATAATAATAATAATAATAACAACAACAATAATAATAATTCCTGTCAAAAAATAGAAAAATAGAAAGAGTTTATATTTGGTTTCTTTATCCGGACGAATTTCAAATATTTTTTTGGAAAATTGCTCAAAAAAAAAAGAAGAGAAACCACAAACCCTAGACAAAAAGATATATAAGAGAGTGCTTGAGGCCGAAGCAATCGACAAACACAAAGATGCTGGAGGCTGGAGCAATATGGGGTTTCACCAGTACGACGATGGCGAGTCTTATGTTCTGGTCAATGTATAAACAGTTTGCGCCATACAACGTCCGAGTCTACTTGGAGCATTATTTTTACAAATATCTTAATAAGTGGTTCGGTGAAGATTTGAAATCTGTTCATATCAGATTCCCTGAATACACAGGAGAAGGTCTCACTAAAAGCCGAGCCTTTGATGAGATACGCAACTATTTATCTACGATATCAACGGCTACGGCCAGGAGATTAAAGGCCAATGAGTCGGAAAAGAGCAAATCGGTGGTTCTTAGTTTGGACGACGACGAGGCTATTGTAGATAGGTTCCAAGGTGTAAAGGTGGTGTGGTCTTTGATCTTAGTAAGTAAAGAGAATCAATCTGTTTCAAAGGAGGGAAGGCACTTGACTCTGAGTTTCGACAAACAGGATAGAGAGGTGATCACAAAGACTTATCTTGATCATGTTTTGAGAGAAGGGAAAGAGATTGGGTTGAAGAACAGAGAAAGGAAGCTTTACACTAATAATTCGAGTACTGATTATTCCTCATGGAGGGACGGACGATGGAGCAACGTTCCTTTTAATCATCCGGCAACATTCGAGACTTTGGCTATGGATCCTGAGATGAAAGAAGAGATTAAGAAGGATTTGATCAAGTTTAGTAACGGGAAAGATTATTACAGGAAGGTCGCGAAGCCGTGGAAGCGAGGTTATCTCTTGTTTGGACCGCCCGGGACAGGGAAATCGACGATGATATCGGCAATGGCGAATTTATTGGAGTATGATGTCTATGATCTTGAGTTGACGACAGTGAAAAATAACTCGGAGTAGCAGAAGCTAATGTTGGACACAAAAGGAAAGTCTATTGTTGTGATTGAAGATATTGATTGTTCGCTTGATCTTACGGGACAGAGAAAGAAGAAGGAGGAGGAAGATGAGGATGAAGAGGATACTGAAGAAAAGAAGAAGGAAGATGAGAAGTTGTTGAAGAAAGATAGAGTTCTGAAAGGGAGCAATGTTACTCTGTCGGGGTTATTGAACGCCATTGATGGGTTGTGGTCAGCTTGTAGTGATGAGAAGATCATAGTGTTCACGACAAATTTTGTGGATAATCTTGATCCAGCATTGATACGTAGAGGAAGAATGGACCAACACATTGAGATGTCTTATTGCAGGTTAGAAGCTTTTAAGGTTTTGGCTATGAACTACTTGGAGATTGAGTCACATGATTTGTATGGAGAGATTGGGAAATTGCTAGAGGAAGTCGACATGTGCCCGGCTGATGTTGCTGAATGTTTGATGCCGAAATCTGATGAGGAAGATGCTGATGTTTGCTTGAGGCGTTTGGTTAAGTCTTTAGAGGAAGAGAAGAAGAAGAAAGCTGAGAGGGAAGCGAGGAGGAAGAAGAAGAAAGCAGAGGATGAAGAGAAGAAGAAGAAGAAACAAAACAAAGTGAATGGTGTTATCAAATTGTTTGATAGACATTAAATGAAAGTTTTACGTAGCATTTTATCTTATAAAGATTTACTCTTACCATTTTTATGTCTAATTTATATCGATTTCTAGATTGGTTTCTAACAAGAAATTAAGTTCCTCACGTTGGTAGTCTATGTATCTACGATTTGGGATGGAAACGAAATATGGATGTTTCTTTGAGAAATTAAGAAAAAAACATGAAATTTAAATATACACACATAAAAAGAAAAATGACTATTTATTTTAGGGAGATTAACTAGATTGATCCAAATTAAGAGGTTAATTACTGAAGTAACTCATAAAATGTAGGAGTTATATGAGTTTTTTTTTTTGTCTAAAATACATTTTCTGATTTGTTAGAAAAAAATAAAGTCAAATTTATCCTCCCAAAAATTATTTTAAGAAAATCAAAATATTTTCAAAAGTCTGCCGGACTAGTTGTGACAGATTTATTTATGTTTGATAGATTTGTTTTTGCACAACCGATTTATTTTTGTATAACAAATTTTTTATAACAGACTTATTTTGGACGACAGATTTTTTAACCACAATTCTAACAAATTTATAATTGATGACAGATTTATTTTTTACGAGAGACTTATTTATAAAAACACCTTAGACTTTCACAATATATGACAGATTTGATATAATGTTTGAAAGGACCTGAGCCGTTTTTTTTTAATAATAAATAATTATAATATAAATAACTATGACTAGTGGTCTCATACCCACTAGCCACCTAACCACAATCACAAACAACAACGGAATAACAATACCAATTAAATAACCAACTGAACCAATAATCCAATATTAATCCATAATAGAATAACCAACAACCAATCCTAACCATTTCATTGTCAAACAACAGGAAACCAAGGAACCGGCAACCTAATAAGTTCTAAAGACCCAACTCTAGCAACCTAGCAATGACAGACAACATCCAATCGAGTCCCTAGAACATCTTCCTCTTCATTGCATTGATTCCACGATCACACTTTGCCTTTACCTGCACCACAAACACAAATTGAGATGCATGAGTATTTGATAAATACGCAGTGAGGCAATCCTCCCATCTACTGGGCTATAGACACAAGCAATAAGATCTCTCATGCCACAAACAACAACAATAAAACAAACCAGGAACATGAACAAGTGACCAGACACGATCCGGTTACTGTCAGAATGGTGTCGACCGATACCAGAAGGTGTCGACCGACACCACTGTCGAGCAGTGATTTCCTTCGAACAGAACCTCCGAATCTCGCCTCCAAACTTCTCTTCTTCGTCCCACACAA
Source organism: Camelina sativa (assembly GCF_030686135.1). NCBI lineage: Eukaryota > Viridiplantae > Streptophyta > Magnoliopsida > Brassicales > Brassicaceae > Camelina > Camelina sativa. The sequence goes on from NC_141885.1 coordinate 5,587,238, forward strand.
TCCCAAGAACGAATCCAAGCCTCATGAGCTACGAAAAACTCACAAATAACCAAAAACAAACAACCAAACAACACACAATATCACAAAAACAGAGATCTTAGCTTAGATAAGCCATGGTCATGCACTCACCTTAGCCAACAAAGAGATCTAAGCCCAAAGGACGAAGCTACCACCACAGAAACCTTCCCACCACGTTCCTAGCCTTGGATCTTCACTCTCACAGCAAGATCTCTCCAAAAATGCCTTCAAATCTCACAAACTCTCACAAGAACTCTTAGAAACTGTTTTCTCCTCTTTCTCTCTCAAAAACAACAAACGGCGACCAAGACAAAATAAAACACGACCTAGGTCGTTTTCCCACTCAAATATCTCGGTTCAATGATTTTTCCTAAACCAAACCGGTCCAAATCGATAATTAAATCAACCTGGTCGAACCAGAAATAAGTGGTGTCGACCGACACCACATGAGTGTCGATCGACACCCACCCCCAAAACGCAGAGTTTTGGTTCGCGTGCGTTACAATGTTTGACATATTTATTTTTCACAATTATTTCGTTTTTATTTTCTTATTTTAGAGAAATAATTACTAGGTTGACATCTAGTGATAACATATTTTTTTTAAGTTACAACAAATTTTTTAATTTAACAAAAAATCTGTCGTTTGATAACATATATATAACGTTTTTAAAAAATTACTAAAATGACATATGTGAACACCATATGTTATGGCAAATTTGTTTATGTTATTATAATTTTTTTGTTTGCTTCTAAAAATCTGGTGTTTGATAACAGATTTATTAGATGTAAAATGTAAATATTGTGATTTAATATTTGTTTTAAGTTATATTTTTCATTCATATTTTTATTAATTACATTTTGTATAAATCATATTATGAATCATATTTTAACAACAACAACAACAACAAAATTTGAGATATAGTTGAAAGGATGAAAGAATGAGAGAATGAAAGAATGAGTATTTATAGGAATAGAAGTAATGTAAAATTCTAATGTATTATGTGTTTTAATACAATTAAGTGGAGAAACATAGCTAAGAGTTACAATTCTAATTTATTATGTGTTTTAATACAATTGAATGGAAAAATATAGTTAATGCATAATTTATATAATTTCAGTTTTATATTAAAATATGAGTTAAATGTCATAATTAAATATTTTTTATTTGTGGATTTAAATAAATAATTTTCTTAACTGCATTGCCAAATGGACCAATAAAGAGAGAGTGAAATCTTAGTTTTATGTATATGATTAGAAAATAATAAAATAGATAAATATTTAAGACATATATAAATTAATTGTGGTATATTAATGTGATCATATTGCTAATAATTAAGAGAGAAAGAAGATGACATATGTCAACTATTAGCATTGCCAAATGTCAAAATATTAAAATAAGTTTAAAGGAAACCTTATCATATTATTTTAAAAATATTGAAAAATAAATAAAATGGAAAAATATACAAGAAGTATAGAAATTAATTGTGGTATATAAATGGGAATAAATTGCTAATAATTAAGAGAGAAAAAGATCACACATGTCAAATATTAGCATAGAGAAATTATTTTTGGTAAATTAATAAAATACAGAAAATGAGAAAATATATATTTATTAATTTTTAATTATCATAAGTAGAGAAATAAATTCTGATAAATTAGTGTAAATAATTAAAAAAATTACTAATAATTAAGAGAAACTTTTGGTTTCATATATGATTGTTTTCTCCACATTATATTAATAATAAAAGTGTGGAGAAAATTTTAAATAAAATAATGGAAAATAAATAAAATAGAAAAATATTTAAGAAGTATATAAATTAATTGTAGTATATTAATGTGAACATATTGTTAATAATTATTAGAGAAAAAGATGACACATGTCAAATATATTCGTATTGCCAAATGTCAAAATATTAGAATATTTATATATTTTTTTGTGCTTAAATATTTGACTTTGTGTAATATCATACACCTGTTGCCATAATGGCAAAAAAAAATAATTTTTAATGATCTTGAAGACACATGTGAAATGACATAGATGACAGGTTTTATAGTTACAACTCGGTTTTTTATTTCTTTTTTCCTATTTCTCACCATTTTAACATATATATAATATCTATCTCTGTCTCTTCTTCCACTGTGAAACATAACCAAAAATCTAATATTATTGAACAAGTGATTTAGAAAATTATTTTGAAATCAACTATTATTAACAATTAAATTTTGAGGACTTGAAGGGATTTTAGATCGGCTCCTAGATGCTAATTGGCTAAAAACAATGGCGAATTTGTTTGTCCCTGAGAACGGAGCCATAAAGTAATGTTTTCCCAGCAAAGTGGAAACTGAGCCAGTGACCTTCTTATGTACGTTGAAAATTTCATATGTATGTACAAAAAAATTCGACACTATGAATATGGAGCTTGTCGCAAGTGCAGGTGTTGTGGCAAATTTAGGCTTGGAGAACTAAACTTATATGGTTATTATTTTGGTATCTTCAAGAGTTTATATTTGTAATGAATAATAATAGTAGAGTAAACTACACATTTGAGTATCTTTTTAAAAAAAAAAAATTTATCTCTCTAAGTTATGTGATTAGGTCAATCAGTAGATAGGGAAACAAAACATCCTTGAGTTAAATACTTGTGGCTCTTAAACTTTGAAATAATAATAGAATTAAAATAATCCATGCATCCATATTCAAGACAACATGTAAAAGGATTATATTTATAGCAAAGGACTTCATATAGATTGAAAGCAACCTTTACACAAATAAAATGAAAAACATGAAACCATGTGTAGATTTAGTTGCAAAATATTTGAATCCATACAAGGAAAATTAAAAATTATTGGATACAAATAGCATCAGAAAAACGAAAGAGGAGATAAAATAAAACTCAACAAGTTATAAAAGAATCCAAATTACATTTTTTAATACAAGGGTAGGCATGAAGTTTAGTACTCAATTTTTGGAGAAGGTGTGTACGATGGTGGGGGTGGAAAACTGTAGACATATGGGGGAGGAGGAGACTTGTATACAACCTTAGGAGATGGAGAGTAGTATGGTGGTGGTGGGGAACTGTAAACATACGGTGGTGGAGGAGACTTGTAGTCTACCTTAGGCGCTGGAGAATAGTATGGTGGTGGTGGAGAACTATAAACATACGGTGGTGGAGGAGACTTGTAGTCAACCATAGGTGCCGGAGAGTAGTATGGTGGTGGTGGGGAACTGTAAACATACGGTGGTGGAGGAGAATTGTAGTCAACCTTAGGAGATGGAGAGTAGTATGGTGGTGGTGGAGAGCTGTAAACATACGGTGGTGGAGGAGACTTGTAGTTAACCTTAGGGGCTGGAGAGTAGTATGGTGGTGGTGGAGAGCTGTAGACATATGGTGGAGGAGGAGACTTGTATACAACCTTAGGAGATGGAGAATAGTAAGGTGGTGGTGGGGAGCTGTATACATATGGTGGTGGAGGAGACTTGTAGACTACCTTAGGGGCTGGTGAGTAGTATGGTGGTGGTGGAGAGCTGTAGACATATGGTGGAGGAGGAGACTTGTATACAACCTTAGGGGATGGAGAGTAGTATGGTGGTGGTGGAGAGCTGTAGACATATGGTGGATGAGGAGACTTGTATACTACCTTAGGGGAGGGAGAATAATATGGTGGTGGTGGAGAACTGTAGACGTACGGTGGAGGAGGAGACTTGTATACAACCTTAGGGGATGGAGAATAACACGAAGGAGGTGGTGGACACACACAAACATGAGGATGTGGTGGAGATTTGTATACAACCTTAGGGGATGGAGAGTAGTATGGTGGTGGTGGGGAGCTGTAAACATACGGTGGTGGAGGAGACTTGTAGTGTACCTTAGGGGATGGCGAATAGTATGGTGGTGGTGGAGAGCTGTAGACATATGGTGGCGGTGGAGACTTGTATACAACCTTAGGGGATGGAGAATAATAGTATGGTGGTGGGGGAGAACTGTAGACGTAGGGGGGAGGAGGAGACTTGTATACAACCTTAGGGGCGGGAGTGTTGTATGGTGGTGGTGGAGAGCTGTACACATATGGTGGAGGAGGAGACTTGTAGTCAACCTTAGGGGCTGGAGAGTAGTATGTTGGTGGTGGGGAACTGTAAACATATGGTGGAGGAGGAGACTTGTAGTCAACCTTAGGGGCTGGAGAGTAGTATGGTGGTGGTGGGGAACTGTAAACATATGGTGGAGGAGGTGACTTGTACTCAACCTTAGGGGCTGGAGAGTAGTATGGTGGTGGTGGGGAACTGTAAACATATGGTGGAGGAGGAGACTTGTAGTCAACCTTAGGCGATGGAGAGTAGTATGGTGGTGGTGGGGAACTGTAAACATACGGTGGTGGAGGAGACTTGTACTCAACCTTAGGGGCTGGAGAGTAGTATGGCGGTGGTGGGGAACTGTAAACATATGGTGGTGGAGGAGACTTGTAGTCAACCTTAGGGGCTGGAGAGTAGTATGGTGGAGGGGGCGAGCTGTAGACATATGGTGGAGGAGGAGACTTGTAGTCAACTTTAGGGGCTAGAGAGTAGTATGGTGGTGGTGGGGAGCTGTAAACATATGATGGAGGAGGAGACTTGTAGTCTACCTTAGGGGATGGAGAGTAGTATGGTGGTGGTGGGGAGCTGTAAACATACGGTGGTGGAGGAGACTTGTATTCAACCTTAGGGGATGGAGAGTAGTATGGTGGTGGTGGGGAACTGTAAACATACGGTGGTGGTGGAAACTTGTAGTCTACCTTAGGAGATGGAGAGTAGTATGGTGGTGGTGGGGAGCTGTAAACATACGGTGGTGGAGAAGACTTGTAGTGTACCTTAGGGGAAGGAGCATAATATGGTGGTGGTGGAGAGCTGTAGACATATGGTGGAGGAGGAGACTTGTACTCAACCTTTGGGGATGGAGAGTAATATGGCGGTGGTGGTGGGGAACTGTATACTGGTGGTGGAGATTTATAGTCAACCTTAGGCGATGGAGTGATATACGGTAGTGGCGGAGAGTTGTACTCAACCTTACGAGATGGTGTAGAATACGGTGGTGGTGGAGAACTATATGTGTATGGCTCATAAGCAGCAACCATTGTTGCCATGATGATAACTCCTAGAGCGGAAATGAGATGGGCAGAAGGCCCCATCTTAGAAGAAGATCTCATTGTGATTTAGCTTTTCTCTACCAACGCTTAGGTTGGTAAGTGTTTATTGTTTTGGTTTGTATTGTTAAGAATGGGTGCTTGGGTTTATATAGCAAATATTTTCTCTAAGTACAGCTATACTTTCCCTGATGTTTTGGACTCCATCCAACTAAATCGTGTAGGCATGTCTACTTGTTTGAGACGTGCTAGAACGTTTAACGAAAGTTAGCCAGCCACTTTCAATTTTATATTTAGCAATCATCAACGTTGATGTGTCATGAGTGTATTATTTTCGTCAACGGGCTAGTTTAATATCGGTTCTAGCTTCTTAGTTTTTAGGGTCACCTCATAGGCTCATACCAAGTTTTAGATGTTTTAATAGACAATAATTTTGAATTAAAATGTATTTTTATCAACTTTTATATATTTATTTAGATGTATATCTTCAGTAAAGTTATTTGACCTTTTCGTAAATATGTTTTATAAAAAATATATTTTTTTAGATTGCGTTAAGTTGATAATTTTATCTTAAGTTTTTTTTTTCGTCTTGATTTTTTTCATTAGAATTTAGACATCTTTTGTGTGCCCGTTATCTGTAAACCAGTCCAGTGAGTCAGAGATCAGATGAGGCAATGCGGCTATCTTAAAAGGGAATATGGTCTCTGGGAATTTGGGATTTTGCTTCTTTAAAATGCCCTTTTGAATACCTTCTTTATTTATCAAAGAGAGATCTATATAATTCGTGTTTTTTTGGTCCTTGTTTCAGGTTGGGTCAACTCATATTTATTATCTTCTTATATCTTTGTCATATCATCGATGCGTAGTTGGTAATTGTGTGCTGCAGTTGATCTTTGGGCCGTTAAGAGTAATCTAGTGTTAATCACTAATTCGGTAAATGTTAGATTCGGATATATTGTTTTGTGAATCTTATTCTAAAACCTTTATTATTTCAAATGATTTAACAAATAATTATATCTATAAATATAACTTTATGTGTATATAATATATTACAAATCTTATAGTAAATATAGTTTTTGAATTCAATCAGGCACGTATGTGCGGATCGGTACCTAGTCTAGTGTTATTTGCGCTAACTTGTTTTTTTATCTACCTGTTAAATCATTATTTGTGACTGAAAATTAATAATAACTTAACTATCATTCAAAAATATTATAATTGCAAATATTAAATCCGCCAAACTGAAATAGGGGAAAGTAAAATCCACATATTTTTTTAACTCACTTTTCTTGTTCTCTTTGGTGCTTTTAGGTGTTGCTCTCCTCGCTCATCTCTACCAAGAAATGTAAATAAGGATTTTTTTTTTTTTTTTTTTTTTTTTGTAAATAAGGATTTGTTCAAATAATGAAATTAAATATACAAAATTTAATTTGCATATTTGAGTATTAAATATTGTGCGAGCAGAACCCGTACTGATCTAGACCGGAGAAGTAACAAATAAAAAAGATATCCAGAAACGATTTTCTATATATATTGATCTCAAGCTAAACTCAGTTAAAAGTATAAGGGATTCTAACTAGCTTCGATAACAAGTTAGGGTTTTCAAAGTTTTGATCCTAGGGTTATATTGTGAGTCACATTGTGGATCCCTCTTTTGGCCATGGAGCTTGCTATTTATATCAACAGAATGTCGATCTCGGATATGTTCATTTTCCTTATTCGTCGGGCGAATATTTCCTTTTCTCGGAGTTGTTCCATATTCTGTTAGATCAAACTTGGACTTGTTAATGTTTAAACGAAAATTTAAGGTTTAGAAAATTCATTGGATAGATAGTTAATGCTACAAAAGTAGGTTAGCTTTATATTCATGATTTGAGTTGAAGAACTGTTTTTAATACAATCCTATTAAGCTAACACTTTTATTGATTGATTTTATTTATTTTAATCCTGTATAATAGCACAATTTTCTCTCATCTGTGATAATTTTTTAAGTCCAACTGATATAAGCTCATTTCAACTGATTGAGTATGATGAAATTAAAAATCAAAGAGCCGGAGAAAAACGTTGTCATCGTCTTCCTTTCAGATCATCTCTCCAAAATTGTCTGATTAACGATTCTGCTTCTCTGGACTTTTTCTTCGTCAAGGTCCCATTGTTAGGTAAGTCTTTTTTCCTTTCTATCTCCCTCTGGATTTTGGCTTGGTAATGGTCTTTTAAGTTGAGTCTCAAACCCCACCTATATTTCCTCCTTATTGCAATTTTGAAGTAGAAAACGAAAGTTTTAATTTTTTTTATTGCATTTGTGTATCAACGGAGATTTGTGAATCTAATTTCTCCCGATGTCAAAGTTAAGCTCCAAAGAGTTTTAATTTGAAACCTCGCTCTGGTTAGGTTGCTTTTCCAATAGTTATAATATATACTTTCTAATCGTTCTTTGAAGCTGTTGTGCTTTATCTTTGAATTTTTAATTTCATTGCAGAATGTTTTTATTACCTTGGCTGGTTCCTGGAAGCTTGCCGGATTTGGTTTGCTATTTCAGAAGCACATTATGGGAATTTGGATAACATGCAATCGTTTCATTACTCTATGGGTACTTAACACTCATTATCAATTACTAAATTGACGTACAATGTTTTTGCATCTAGATGAATTTCCTATGCATGATATGATCTGCGTTTTGATCTGGATGAAACTCTTTGCAGTATCAATGGTCTCACTTTGTGTCTCTCCTTTGCCTCTTTCACTAGGCATTTGATTTGAGTTATTATATACTTCTGCTTTGAATTTTCGTGTTAATATAGTGGTGACATTGGCATTGTGAATTATGCTGGTAATTTTTTTTTGTATATGTGCACATTTGTATCGCATATCTCTCCATATCACTTGCATTTACTGCTTCAATCATAGTTTAAGAGATTGATTCAGTAATATATTGACTTGATATTTCCTTCATCTAATTCTCATGTGCATGGTTAAGAACACTCTTTGTGTATTGACTTTTTTTTTCTTTTTAATGTTATGCCTTTGTGTACTTTTGTTATCAGACGGTATATTTGAAACCATCACACTATTACAAAAATATCATATAGCCACTTCTCCGTCACGGTCACTCCGTGGCTTTTTTAAAATAGTGACGAAATAGTCACATAAAGTCACAGAAATGAGAAAACAGTAAAAACGTGACTAAGCCGTGGTCTAACCGTGGCAAAAATAGTCACGACACAGTCACATGAGTGACGTCACTAAACTAGTCACGAAATAGTCACTTTAAATTTATGATAAAAAAGCCACAAAGTAAAAATGTGATAAAATAGTGACCAAACACCCACAATAAAATATGTTACAGCGTCAAAGCCACAAAGTAAAAATGTGATCAAATGTGTTATCATGTTTTAATTTAATATCAGTTTTATAAGTTTAACTATACCATTTTCTTACAACATAATTTTATTTATTCATTGTTTTACACCTAATTATTTAAGTTGAATTGGATCAGCGAAACAACAGATTATTTTGGTTTTCCCTGGTCACAAAAAATTAATCACCAAAAAAATATTTGGGTTCCCGGGTAAATAGAGTAACTTTATCATCAAAATTAATTTTGGTTTCCCGGTTTAGGTTAAAAGCAAGAAAACCCTTGTCCTGATATCTCTGCCTCCATTCCTAACTTAACACTTAGAAAAAAAACATATCTCATTCTCAAATCTCTCACTCAACAAAACAAACTTCAGAAACATTTAGGGTTTCTCCAATTCGAATCGCGATAACTCCGTCATGCAAAGCCTCTGACCGTCGTCGCACACGGCCTTCCGATTTAAATCTACCGTATAAATCTTCTTCTTCTCTTCTCGATATGAGTTCCTTCAGATCCTATTTCAATGTATAAACGTTTAGGTTTTTGGGTCTGTTCTTCAGATCTCCTTTCAATGTGTATGTTATGCTTTGTTTGCAGATATGCAATAGAGAAGGCCTGCAAGGTGTTCACCTTTGGGCTCTCCCATTCCTCCAGGTCCTTCCATGCCTCCAGGAGCTATTGGATCTGCAAGCGCAACATCTTCAGCCGCAAACAACTACGCTCGTAGAATCGAAGAGGTACTACTACATACTGCCTCAAGAGATGCCCAACCACACCTCTATCCAAGAAAATTCAATGGCGCTTTATGGTAATTAGTTAGCAAAATTCTATTAATGTGTATATCATGAATGTATAATCTTCTTTGTCTCTGATTCTTAATTTTTTCTGTCGGGTTCGGTATAGACCCCTGTGTCCATGGGTTAATCCGGATAACTTGGCAAGGCAACTACATGGGACCAAAGTCAAGCTGGAAATTTGTTCCTCAGGAGAGGAAAACTAACTGGTGGCAATCTTTTGTGGTAAGTGTTCAAAATTTATACTACTTTTTTTTACTCTACATAACTAAGTTCACTTACTCACAAATACTAATGTCTTCTTTTAATATTGTAGCAAAACTTCTATTGGGAGTCAAGGTACTCTTCAAATAACTTTCACTTTTGTCTTATGTGGATGATGTTTTGTAGGTGTATGATGTCTGCACGTTTTCATTCACAATCCATAAGAGAATGTTCATTGTTTTAGTTTAGTTTTTGTTGTAACTAGTTGTTTTTGACTTTTGATCTGAATGTTTGTCTTTGATTGTTGGTTTATATTAATTTGGTTTTATATCCATTCACAGCGGGGTAAGTCAAGAAAATGACGCCATTATGGAATAGGCAGTGTTCAATACTGAGACTTTGATCCTTTTAAGACCTTCTCTTCAACGCAACCTCGACATGGACTTGCGTATCTCTGGTTTGGGTAAGAACTCTGAAACTGTCAACACAAATGTTGAAACGCTCAAGACTGACATGAAGACACTCAAAGATAATATGATTGCCTTGAAGAGTGAGTTCAAGGACGAGATGGTTGCAACACGAGCTTCACTAAATGTGATTTTACAGGCTCTTGGGATGAATTCTGCTACCCTCCAACATGTTAATCATACTCAACCTTCTGATCCTACTGAAACACCTATTAATCCCACTGTCCTGAATGCCGCAATGCCTAACACTGCCTCGACCTCGACTCCACCTATGACTCGAGATCAACAAGCTGACTTTGAACAATGGTGTGCTACTCGTGACTTTACTTCACAAGCACTTAGATAAGCGGTGTGTCTCTTACTTTATTGTGTATCTTGTATTTTTAGCTTGCTTCACAAAATAATTGCATCTTTCGTAATAGTTAATCACCTTTTGTAAGTTTTTTGGAATCTCATGGATCTTTTTGTAGAACTTTGGAAATATATAGTAGTGTATTATAGGTTTTATATTTCACGTTTCAGATTTTTAGAATTTGTATTTCACGTTTCAAATTATAGAATTTTGGGGTGTAGATTTCAATTTCTAAATTTATCACAATCACCAGGTCACGGTGGTTCGTGGTTAGAAAAAGCCATCGTTTAGACACAAGTGCTTCGTGTCTACTTAGTCACTGAATAGATATGAACTGAATTGTGGCTAACTGACCACAAAAATTTGCCTGACTATTCCGTGGCAATTAATGTCATGAAATACGCGTGTCAAAATCGTGACTATAACGTCATGAAAAACCACGAAATATTTTAGTCCACGATCGTATAGACACGACTTTTTTCGTGTCTTGTCGTGTCGGTGTGGTCATATAGCCACGAAAATGAGACTTTCTCCACAGAATATTCCATGGCTATATGCTCTATTTTTACTATTGTCAGAGACATAGTCTCGAGAAGCACAGAGCAACAATGGATAGAGATAGTGAGAGCGAGAACAACAACTTGTCCTAATTGTATAATAGAAACAGTGTAAGCTTTAATACATTTTTTAATCTAACAAAACAACCATGAATAATAAAATTATTTCAAATTACGGGACTGGTTTTTAATTCTTCAATCATTTCAAAAAGAGTGAGTTAATATATTTATATAATAGATTTGAACCCACGGTACATCGCGGGACGAAGCATGATTATGTTTTATAATTTGGGTTACAAATTAAGTAGAATTTATATGTATAAAAAACTAATATATACATATATATATATTGTTTGTGTATGTCGGATGTAATATATATGAGCTTATTAATATAATATAGATTTTAATTCGCGGTGCACCGCAAAAGAAATGTGTTAATTTATAGAGATATAGTAAGATGATTTGTAAATGTAGTAGTTTACATCAAATACTGATTATTCGTGTTTGACCCATTTCAAAAATAAGGATAACAATGACTTTAAATTTGGGTACATTATCGAGTATTGGTTTTCTTATTATCGGTTATGGTACTTGACCTGTTACCACCGAATTATTATCAGACCCAACATATCAGCTTTATTAGTATAATAGAATAGATAAGTATTTTATTTAGTTTATTCAATTTATAAATATATATATATACACATATATATATATATATATATATATATATATATATATCTATTTATATTTTTATATGAATATTCTGACCTGTTTTACTTTCATTATTTTGGTATGAGTTTACATTTCATATATATTACATGTTATATAATTTTATTTTCTATTGTTTTGTGAATATTTGTGTATTAAATATTTATTACTCATATATGGAAAATGTGATTAGAATACAACAATATGAGAAAGGGTTTTAAAGATATATAAACTTATCATTTTGTAAATTAAGATTACACTTTATGGGGAGAAAAACTAGATTGACCCTAATTAAGAGGTTAATTAGTAAAGTAACTCATAAAATATGAGGGTCAGTTACTTTTTTACCTAAAATACTCTTTTGCTTTGTTTTGAAAAAAATAAAGTCAAATTTATCCTCCCAGAATTTTTTTTAAGAAAATTACAATATTTTCAAAAGTCTGACGAACTAATTGTGACAGATTTATTTGTGTATGCCAGATTTATTTTTGCACAACCGATTTATTTTTTATGATATATTTTTTATGACAGACTTATTTTGGACGACAAATTTTTTAACTACAGCTATAACAGATTTATAATTGATGACATGTTTATTTTTTACACAAACTTATTTATAAAGATACCACAAACTTTCAGAATGTATGACAAATTTGATATAATGTCTGGCAGATTTACTTTCCACAGTTATTTCAGATTTATTTTCTTGATTAAAAATCTGTTGTAATATGATAGATTTTTTACAGAGATATAATTACTAGGTTGACCTCTAATGATGACATTTTTTTTTTAAGTTACAACAAAATTTTTAATTTAACCAAAAATCTGTCGTTTGATAACAAATTTATAACGTTTTAAAAAAAATTTACTAAAATGACCTATATGAACACGAGATGTTATGGCAGATTTGTTTACGTTATGACAGTTTTTTTGTTTGCTTCCAAAAATCTGGTGTTTGATAACAGTTTTGTTAGATGTAAAATGTAAATATAGTGACAATAGATTTGTTTTAAGTTATAATTTTCAGTTATATTTTTATTAATTATATTTTTATAATCATATTATGAATCATATTCTCATTTTTACTTACATAATCCTTATTTGCATCATTCTAAAACTACAATTATACACACAACACATTCGCACACCAACATATATGATCTCCATAAGCCAACTTCTCTTCCTTGAAATCCAAATCCAATTTCTCCTCATCAGCTTCGGAGCGCAAGTTTAGTAGATTGACCATGAAAGACATCTTTTTCTTCTTCTGGGCGACGACGATTGACAGGGGAGAGAAAAAAAGGTCAAATTAAATTTATTATTTAGAAACAAAAAAAAAGTTACAGGATCCGCGTGTTTTTAAAACGGGTCGGGTAATCGAATTTCCATTTTTTCTAACGATTGTACCTTTCTCAATTTCAAGAAACGTTTTCCTTTTTGTAAGATTGGGTGGCTATATGTGTAAATACTTGGATAATTTTGGACATGTTGAAAAACGTTGTATGATGAAATTAAAAATCAAAGAGCCGGAGAAAAACGTTGTCATCGTTTTCCTTTCCGATCATCTCTCCAAAAATCGTCTGATTAACGATTCTGCTTCTCTGGACTTTCAGATCATCTCTCCAAAACTCGTCTGATTAACCTTTCTTTGAAAAATAATTCTTGATCCGTTTCAATTCTCTTCATCTTTGATTCAATTTTCCTTTGGTCTCATGATTGATTGATTATACAACGTTATTAAATCCACAACTGTTGCCCAGAACTTATGTTGATGAATTTAAAGATTAGCAAAGTTTATGAGTTCCTAATGCCCAAGTATCTTATTTCCACTCTAACGATGACAAGAAACATCAGTCTCTACTATTTGTTTACATCACAGAAAGCAAAAACATGTTCCATTTCCTTTAGATAACGTTAATCAAGAAGTTTTAAATTTGTGATTTGAGAGTTGTTAATTACAATTTGGTAACCTAAAAAACTCAATTTGTGTGGGAATTTCAATTTCGACTCGATCATAGATGGCGTTTAGATTCAATTTCGAATCATTTTCTATTCAATCTGTATGTTTCCTAAACTAAATCTTTGTTTAGGCATTTCCTGCAATAAATTTATATATAAACAGTCGATTTAAGTAAACAATATGTTCAACAAGACTTGTATAGTTGGAGTCATTCAAAACTGCTCGGATATAAGTAATAAGTTTAGGCGAAAAACCTTGTCGTACAACAGAAACATCATAATGTACAGCAAAACATATATTTATGCAACAAGAACATCTTGTTGTACATGACCAGAAACAGAGTGGTCTGCAAACCATTGCAAAAGAAGTATGCTCACTTGGAGCCAAAGGGATACCATTGTCTATGGGAGTCGGATTAATTGACTAGTCTTCATCAAAACACAACTCTGATGACGATGATTATGAACTTTGCAATGAAGAACAACTTCACTACTCGCAAACGGAATACATGTTCTTGGAAGACAACTAATTCCTATATCCTCTCTAAGTAAGTGATTTTATTAGGTCAAACAGTAGATAGGAAACCAAAACATCCTTGAGTTAAATACTTGCAGATCTTAAACTTTGAAAATATAATAGAATTAAAACAATCCATGCAACTTAGTATACAATCCATATACCAGACACATGTTAAAGGATTATATATTTATTGCAATGGACGTCATATAGATTGAAAGCAACCTTTACACAAATAAAAGAACAAACATGAAACCATGTGAAACGTTTGTAGAAAAATATTTGAATCAACACCAAGAAAATTAAAAATTATTGGATACAAATAGCAATAGAAGAAAAGGAAAGATGAGATCAAATAAAACTCAATAGGTTATAAAAGAATCCCAGTTACATATTCAAGTAATACGAGGGTGCAGATAAAGCTTAGTACTCAGTTTTTGGAGAAGGTGAGTATGATGGTGGGGGTGGGGAACTGTAAACATATGGTGGTGGAGGAGACTTGTAGTCTACCTTAGGAGATGGAGAGTAGTATGGTGGTGGTGGAGAACTGTAAACATACGGTGGTGGAGGAGACTTGTAGTCTACCTTAGGGGAAGGAGAGTAGTATGGTGGTGGTGGAGAACTGTAGACATACGGGGGAGGAGGAGACTTGTAGTCTACCTTAGGGGATGGAGAGTAGTATGGTGGTGGTGGTGAACTGTAGACATATGGGGTAGGAGGGGACTTGTATTCAACCTTAGGGGATGGAGAGTAGTATGGTGGTGGTGGAGAGCTGTAAACATACGGTGGTGGAGGAGACTTGTAGTCAACCTTAGGGGCTGGAGAGTAGTATGGTGGTGGTGGAGAGCTGTAGACATATGGTGGAGGAGGAGACTTGTATACTACCTTAGGGGATGGAGAGTAGTATGGTAGTGGTGGGGAGCTGTAAACATATGGTGGTGGAGGAGACTTGTAGACTACCTTAGGGGCTGGTGAGTAGTATGGTGGTGGTGGAGAGCTGTAAACATATGGTGGAGGAGGAGACTTGTAGTCAACCTTAGGGGATGGAGAGTAGTATGGTGGTGGTGGAGAACTGTAAACATATGGTGGAGGAGGAGACTTGTATACTACCTTGGGGGATGGAGAATAATATGGTGGTGGTGGAGAACTGTAGACATACGGTGGAGGAGAAGACTTGTATACAACCTTAGGGGATGGAGAGTGGTATGGTGGTGGTGGAGAACTGTAAACATATGGGGGTGGAGGAGACTTGTATATAGCCTTTGGAGATGGAGAATAACATGGAGGAGGTGGTGGACACACACAAACATGAGGATGTGGTGGAGATTTGTATACAACCTTAGGGGATGGAGAATAGTATGGTCGTGGTGGGGAGCTGTAAACATACGGTGGTGGAGGATACTTGTAGTGCACCTTAGGGGATGGAGAATAGTATGGTGGTGGTGGAGAGCTGTAGACATATGGTGGAGGTGGAGACTTGTATACAACCTTAGGGGATGGAGAATAGTATGGTGGTGGGGGAGAACTGTAGACGTAGGGAGGAGGAGGAGACTTGTATACAACCTTTGGGGCGGGAGAGTAGTATGGTGGTGGTGGAGAGTTGTAGACATATGGTGGAGGGGGAGACTTGTATACAACCTTTGGGGATGGAGCGTAGTACGGTGGTGGTGGGGAACTGTAAACATATGGTGGTGGAGGAGACTTGTAGTCAACCTTAGGGGCTGGAGAGTAGTATGGTGGTGGTGGAGAGCTGTAGACATATGGTGGAGGAGGAGACTTGTATACAACCTTAGGGGATGGAGAGTAGTATTGTGGAGGTGGGGAGCTGTAAACATATGGTGGTGGAGGAGACTTGTAGACTACCTTAGGGGATGGAGAGTAGTATGGTGGTGGTGGAGAACTGTAAACATATGGTGGAGGAGGAGACTTGTAGTCAACCTTAGGGGCTGGAGAGTAGTATGGTGGTGGTGGAGAGCTGTAGACATATGGTGGTGGAGGAGACTTGTAGTCTACCTTAGGGGATGGAGAGTAATATGGTGGTGGTGGGGAACTGTAAACATATGGTGGTGGAGGAGACTTGTAGTCAACCTTAGGGGCTGGAGAGTAGTATGTTGGTGGTGGAGAGCTGTAGACATATGGTGGTGGAGGAGACTTGTATACAACCTTAGGGGATGGAGAGTAGTATTGTGGTGGTGGGGAGCTGTAAACATATGGTGGTGGAGGAGACTTGTAGACTACCTTAGGGGCTGGTGAGTAGTATGGTGGTGGTGGAGAACTGTAAACATATGGTGGAGGAGGAGACTTGTAGTCAACCTTAGGGGCTGGAGAGTAGTATGGTGGTGGTGGGGAACTGTAAACATATGGTGGGGGAGGAGACTTGTAGTCAACCTTAGGGGATGGAGAGTAGTATGGTGGTGGTGGAGAACTGTACACATATGGTGGTGGAGGAGACTTGTAGTCAACCTTAGGAGATGGAGAGTAGTAGGGTGGTGGTGGGGAGCTGTAGACATATGGTGGAGGAGGAGACTTGTAGTCAACCTTAGGGGCTGGAGAGTAGTATGGTGGTGGTGGGGAGCTGTAAACATATGGTGGAGGAGGAGACTTGTAGTCTACCTTAGGAGACGGTGAGTAGTATGGTGGTGGTGGGGAGCTGTAAACATACGGTGGGGGAGGAGACTTGTAGTCTACCATGGGGGATGGAGAGTAGTATGGTGGTGGTGGGGAGCTGTAAACATACGGTGGTGGAGAAGACTTGTAGTCTACCTTAGGGGATGGAGAGTAGTATGGTGGCGGTGGGGAGCTGTAAACATACGGTGGTGGAGGAGACTTGTAGTCTACCTTAGGGGAAGGAGCATAATATGGTGGTGGTGGAGAGCTGTAGACATATGGTGGAGGAGGAGACTTGTACTCAACCTTTGGGGATGGAGAGTAATATGGCGATGGTGGTGGGGAACTGTATACAGGTGGTGGAGATTTATAGTCAACCTTAGGCGATGGATTTATATACGGTAGTGGTGGTAGGGAAACGTATGGTGGTGGGGGAGAGTTGTATTCAACCTTCGGAGATGGTGTAGAATATGGTGGTGGTGGAGAACTGTATGTGTATGGCTCATAAGCAGCAACCATTGTTGCCATGATGATAACTCCTAGAGCGGAAATGAGATGGGCAGAAGGCCCCATCTTAGAGGAAGATCTCATTGTGATTTAGCTTTTCTCTACCAACGCTTAGGTTGGTAAGTGTTTCTTGTTTTGGTTTGTATTGTTAAGAATGGGTGCTTGTGTTTATATAGCAAATATTTTCTCTAAGTACAGCTATACTTTCCCTGATGTTTTGGACTCCATCCAACTAAATCGTGTAAGCATGTCTACTTGTGTGAGACGTGCTAGAACGTTTAACGAAAGTTAACCAGCCACTTTCAATTTTATATTTAGCAATCATCAACGTTGATGTGTCATGGGTGTATTATTTTTGTCAACGGGCTAGTTTAATATCGTTTCTATCTTTTTAGTTTTTAAGGTCATATCAAGTTTTAGATGTTTAAATGCATTTGCGCATAAATTTATTTAATTTCATAACCAATAATTTTGAAATAAAAAGTAGTATTATCTTATTTTATATATGTCTTTATATCTACTGAAGATATTATTGATCTTTTCATAAATATTTTTTTTTTAGATTGCGTTAATAATTTTTTCTAAAGTTAGTTTTTTTTTTCTCTATGTTTTTTTTCATTAGAATCTAGACATTTTTTCTATCGTGTCACCAATAAAAATAAGAATGTCATCTGTCAATCGTGTGTGTCACTCTCTTTAAGAATGGGTAATAACCAGTCCGGTGAGTCAGAGATCAGAGGAGGCAATGCGGCTTACTATTGAGAGGGATCAGGTTGTGGTCTCTTTGTTTCTTCTTCGTAAGAGTTCGGAATTTGCTTATTTAAGTCCCCTTTTATGGGTAAATACTGTATTTAATGCTAGATTCTTCCATCCCTTGATCGGCCTCTTTTTCATCAAGGAGAGATATTTATAATTGGTGTTTTGGACCTTGTTTCGAGATATTTATATATTTAAATATCGCCTTAGATCTTGACATATCATCGATGTTGTATGTAGAAGGGATCCATACCAAGAACCGGTACTGGTGTTGTTGGGAATTATGTGTTACATTGTTGTATATGTTTGCTTCACATAAGCTTATTTGGTCTAAACCTTGAATTATGTCTATATTGGTGTGTAGTTCTTATAAAATTGAGTTGTGTAGTTTGCACAGTAAACCGACATAAATTCTAGGATTTTATTATATAAGGGAAGTTAGGGTTGAAGAAGGATATAAGCCGCAAAGTGAAGAGCACACAAAGAAGAGGCCAGTTGTACGTTGGTGACAACTATAGGACACAGCGCAGGGTCTGTGCTTAGTAGCAAGAGCACATCATGAGATGCGTACATGTCAAATGGTCCACGTGAACCACTTTTTATGTGGGTTGTATTTGGTCGGTTTGCAATGGACAACGTTTCAATTAACATATTTACGTCTACAGTAAAATTTCTATAAATTAATAATATTGGGACCAAGACATTTTATTAATTTATAGTGATATTAATAATTATTAATTTATAGGTGTATTTTTAATTGTTTAATTTTTAAAATTATAAGTTGAGACAATTTTTGCAAAATAAGATTAGAATTTTGGATGTTGTAAATTTATGGTATTGGAATTGAATTTGAAATAATTAAAAAATATTTTTGACAATGAATTACAAATATTACAGACAAATTTACTTATACACATGACATAAATATTCAAATTTATGAAT
Source organism: Camelina sativa (assembly GCF_030686135.1). Lineage (NCBI taxonomy): Eukaryota > Viridiplantae > Streptophyta > Magnoliopsida > Brassicales > Brassicaceae > Camelina > Camelina sativa. The sequence goes on from NC_141885.1 coordinate 5,606,103, forward strand.
GAGAATATCAATTATTGGACTAGCAAAATTTATTAATTTATAGTATTATTAATTTATAGAGGTTTTACTGTATTTGACATTTCTACTCTTATTGTGAGAGATTTCTGGGGGTGGGGGAAGAGGGATTTACACTTTATTTATGATGTCATATGTGACTTGTCTTTTTGTCCACTTGGTCAATAATTATTGGTGATTAAAAATTCATTCCAATAATAACTTAATCACCACAATTCATGATGATTATAATTACAAATACATACCAAACATAATAGATTGATAAAGTCAACTTTGATGTACCTTCTATAAACTTTGAAGAAATGTATTTTTTTCTTAGCTTTCAAAAGTCAATACAAAAAATAATTATAACTAGCTTGATAACAAAATTGAATAATGTAACAAGTTAACTTATTAACATAAAATAAATAGATAAGGTGTTAGACTAACTTATTAGCAAAATGAATAAAATGGCAAAGTATTTAAATTGACTAAATAAAGGAGTCTATTAACATCGAATTAGTCTATATATCTTAGCATATTTATGTATATGAATATCCTTTTAAATTTAATTCTAATCTACCAACATATGTAAATACATGCAACTTGTTGATCAAATTATGGATCCCAATGCTAGTCATCTGTGTCAGCAAATATTTCCAACAAAAACCTTGTAATGCTTCAGCCTTTTTAATACGAATAAAATACATGTTGCCTTGTCTCACTAAATTATTTTTTATTATGAAGTGTTAAATTTATTAATCATTAAAATAATATTTACAAGAAGTTAGAGTAAACAATCTATATATAATAGTAAATTCTCTTTCACGGGTCTAGTGATGTCATCATTTTAATTTAACGAATGAGATTACTTTTGTTATCTCATCTAACGGTTTATATTTGTTCATAATCTTAAAAGTTGCAAGATTTTCTTCTAACAATTGTTTTATCTTCATACCCCCGCTATCAATGTGCGCACCTGTTTGTTTTTCACATCTCTTTGTTTATATATACAGATTTTCATGGACCTTAAAAAGAGTTTTTATTTCTTTGAGTATTGTTTCACACCTCCAAGTTTTTAAAAATCTAATTATTATTTTCTTTTAATTTATTTATTGATTCATTTAACCAGCCTTTTTTGGTGTCGTTTTCCATCTTATACCCTCATCCATCATTTCTTCTATTTGTTACTCTAGGTAAATAATTGAGTTGAAATTTATAATATTCTCAAAAGTTGCAAAGTTTTCTTCCCAACAATTGTGTTTCTACGTCGTATCCCTTAACTTTTAATGTTCCCTTAGCTTTTAATGTTCGCACCTATTAGTTTTTGACGCCTATTTGTTTTCATATATATATATATATATATATATATTCCTTTTTTGGACCTTGAAAAGAGTTTTTGTTTCACTGAATATTGTTTCACATCTCCGAGTTAAAATCTGAGTATTGGTTTTCTTTCAATTTATCAATCGACGTTGATTCACTCATTTTCGTTAAATTTAGATTGTTTTATTTATTAATTCTTTAATTTTTCATAGATCTATCTTTTTGGAACAAATCTAAGCCTCAGGAGCCACGAAAAACGCATAGAACTCAAAGGAAACAATCACATAACACATACAAAATCACAAAAACAGAGATCTTAGCTTATATTAGTCATGGTCATGCACTCACATTAGCCAAACAACGAGATCTAAGCCCCAAACGACGAAACTAGCACCACAACAACCTTCCACCATGTTCCTAGCCTTGAATCCACACTCTCCAGGAAGAAAACTCAATCACAGGACAAAGGATCTCCAAAACCTTAAGAACGCTTCGTAGAAAAAACTCTCCTTTCTTCTTCTCTCTAACAGTGTGAAAACGACTAAAGGAAGTGGAAAAATCGAGTTTTTCTTTTAATACTCGAGTCTAGGGCTCTCCTAAACCAGCTACGCAAAATGGATAAATTAAAATCAACCCAGACACCCGGCCAAAACTCTGTGTCGATCAACACCACTAACTGTGTCGATCGACACACCGTCCAAAATCCATTTTTTGGTTCGCGGGTGTTATAACTAATTTTTGTATATATATATATATATATTACATGTGAATTCTAAACACATATTTTGAGATTACAAATCCTAACTTTGTATGCTTAAATTTATGGTTGGTTTGATTTAATTGAAACATAATATTTACATACGATTATAGTATAACCTTAAAAAAATGTAAACAAAAATTTCATGTATGAATTAACATGTACATCACAAAAGCTATAAAAATAGGAGTTATCTATAACTAAATTTTTGAGCTATTCAATAGTATAGTTTTTTTTTTCACACTCACATAAGAATAAGAAAACATACACATTTGAAAATATAGAAAAAATTTACTGAAATTTAATTAATTAATTAATAAGAAAGTAAAATTATTATTTTTTAGTTTTTAACATATTATCTTATTATTGGTATTTTCTTCTACGTAAGTTAAAAATATATATTATAAACTCGCATATACGCGGATCATAATCTAGTTGTTTATATAAGGTAGATTTCTAACTTATCATGTGAAAATTGAAATTTATATTTTAAGCAAGTTAACTTATTTTTAATATATATTATAAATAAATTAAAAGCATGCGCCGATTTTATCTTTGATTTATGATTAGTGTTTAAATCTTTATTTTGATATTACTTGGTGGCAGAGATGATTACAATAGAGGATGTAGTGGACAAGAGGTTAAGGAGCAATGTAGAGAAACATGAATGATTCTAGAGAAATAATAGATTAGAGAGAGCGATTGTAAGGCAAGGTGAGGGCTGAAAATTATAAGTGAAAATATTCACCCCCACAAACAGATCGCAACATCTTCGTTGCGCACCAAGACTGTCACCCCCGACGGTTTGAGCCCACTCGACTCCACACTCGTCTGGGTTTGGTTCTGATACCATTTGTAACATCTCGACCGCCACCTCTCAGTGGGCCCCATGTCTACTCCCAATCCATGTGCTCACCTTCCTTAATGGGTCTCACGTCCTCACACTAGTTCTGTGAGCATATCCATATCTGACGGTTGGGTTGCTACGTCCGGGAGACTTTAAAGACTTGTTTACCGTCCCTACAAATCCCCACATGATCTTTCCCTGGGTTTTGTCCTTACTCACATAGTTCTAACAATCATTTCCCGTAAGGTCACCTATCCTGAGACTACTCAACCATAAGTATGCTTAACTGTGGAGTTCTCTGAGGACCTTTGACCGAAAAGATAATTGCACTTTGGTGACATAGGTAGCAAAATCAATTCTTTTAAATCTCTCCCCATGTCTATAAAACCGGAAAGTCACAAAAATATCCTTATATTTATTTAATCAATATTTTTAGAAGTTTAACCCTTTTATTATGTGGTATATTACAAAAAAAACAAATACATTTTAATTAATTTAATAACTAACAAAAGAAAAGCTTATATTGATTTATAAAATAATGAAACAATATCATCGAACTTATTTAATGAAATTATTAGATTTCATTTATTATTTCAGAAGTCGTAGGAAACAATAACAAACTATTTAGAACAGTTATCAAAATTAATTTTATTTAAAAAACTAAGCTAAATATTTGCATCCATAAATCGTTTAATAATGATAGATATATATTAAAACTAAGATACAACATTGCTTATATTTTAAAAACATATATATTATATCTAATTTATTAAATATTTTTCGCATTGCACATCGACGTAGTGACTTCTTATCAAAACCTAAAGAACCAAAAATGTTATATTTTATTCAATATAGCATATACAACTAAAAAGAATAATCAAAAAGTTAAATCATAATTTGTAAATACGACTGCTTCAATATGGATTTTGTTTTATTTTATGCATTTTACCAAATTTATATAATTTACGGATTTAAACATTGTATCATGTCCTAAAAACGAGTTAAAATCAGAGTATGAAACTAAATAAATTAAATATAAAAGATTATAAAATTTATAGACTAAATCAAATAAAACTTCTACTATTATTTAATAACTAACAAATTACAGTAAAGTTTATGGAAACATTTCATTTCTCCATATTAGACAGCATGATAACTATCTAGTTCAACGTTTAGAACTACAAGGATTGGAGCGAAAACTTTGAGTAAGGTTTGTTTGACATCATTCTAAATATATAAAGCCAATGGTGGTAAAAATGTTTTGATTTTTATAAAATGTTAGAAGAATTTTTAGCCTATTAGTAAAGGATTTAATGAAAATTTCAAATATATATGAACACATAAAAATATTTGAAGCAATATTTATTTATAATCACATATGATTATAAATTGTAAATAAGTTAATTTTTTATATAACAACATTATTAATTTTTATATACGAGGCGTAGCCTGGATTATCCCCTAGTTTAAAAAAAAAAAAAAAAAAACAGAGACGCTCATTGCCCCAATACAAGAATGCTTAATTCGGTTTAAAAGCTTTATCGTGGTTACATATAATTAATGGTAAGGATAATTACCAAATAATAAGGACGCATGCTTACATACAATTACAATTAAAAGCTTTATCGTGTTTACATATAATTAAGTCCATATAAAAGGAAAAAGCAAGCAAAGAGTTTTCGTGGGGAGCAAGCAAGACACTGACGATGATTCCAGCGACGAACGGAGCAATGTGGGGATTTGCGGGCACAACCATGGCGAGTCTTATGTTCTTCTGGTCAATTTACAGACAGTTTGTACCATATGAACTCCAAGCTTACGTAGAGAAGTTCATTTACAAGATGATGGGGTGGGTCTCGATCAAGTTCAATGAGCATACCGGTGAAGGTCTCCAGAGAAGCAAAGCCTATGATTCGATACGCCATTACCTATCTGCAAACTCAATGGCTCTTGCTCAGAAATTAAAAGCCAACGAGTCTAGAGACACAAGGTCGTTGGTGTTTAGTATGGACGATCACGAAGAAGTTCAAGATGTGTTTGAAGGTGTGAAAGTGAAGTGGTATTCAAGCGTGGAAAAGAGCGGTACTAAGACTAAAATGAGGGAGAAAAGGTACTTTACGCTAACTTTCCATAGACGGCACAGAGGGATAATTTTAGGTAGATATATGGAGCATGTTTTGAGAGAAGGGAGAGTGATAGGGTTAAAGAACAGAGAGAGGAAGCTTTACACTAATAACTCAAGTGGAGATTGGTCTTATTACGTGGAAGGAAAGTGGGGAAATGTTCCTTTTAATCATCCAGCTACGTTCGAGACTCTAGCTATGGATACTGTGAAGAAAGAAGGGATTAAGAAGGATTTGATAAAGTTTAGTAAAGGGAAAGATTATTACAAGAAGGTTGGGAAGCCGTGGAAGAGAGGTTATCTCTTGTTTGGACCGCCCGGGACAGGGAAATCGACAATGATATCTGCAATGGCGAATTTCTTAGACTATGATGTGTATGATCTTGAGCTGACAACAGTGAAGGATAACTCAGAGTTGAAAAGATTGTTGTTGGATACAACAGGGAAGTGTATCATTGTGATTGAAGACATTGATTGTTCGCTTCCACTTACGGGGCAGAAGAGGAAGACAAAGGAGGAAGAAGAAGAAGATGATGATGATGATGAGAAGAATAAGAAGAAAAAGAAGATGATGATGATGGTGGTACTCTTTATTGCTGATGCAGTCCAAGGGAACCAAGTGGGTTTTGTTCAGGGGCATCATCTGTGTGAAAACGTCCTCTTGGCATCTGAATTAGTCTCTAATTTCCATGTCACGGGTCATACCACCAGAGGATGTCTGCAAGTAGACCTCGCAAAGGCGTATGATAACCTCAATTGGGACTTCCTTCAAAATGTTCTTTTCGCTCTAGACCTTCCTCTGCAGTTCATTGCCTGGATCAGAGAGTGTTATACTACACCCTCCTTCAGCATTGCGTTTCATGGTGAGCTCATTGGGTATTTTCCGGGAAAGAAAGGACTCCGTCAGGGTGATCCTATCTCTTCACTTCTGTTTGTTTTGGCGATGGATGTGCTTTCCAAGAAGTTAGACAGGGGAGCTTTGGAAGGACGTTTTGGGTCTCACCGATGTGTCTAAATCCGCTTGTGACTCATCTTAGCTTTGCTGACGACATTCTCATTTTCTTTGATGGAGAACAAACCTCTTTGGAAGGTATTTTGGATATTCTAGAGGAGTTCAAATCAGGTTCGGGGTTAGGCATTAATAGAGAAAAATCTGCTTTGTTTCTCGATGGTGACAATCTGCAACTACACCAGAGTCTAGCTGAGTCTGCCGGTTTGACTCAGGGCTCCTTCCCGGTTCGTTATTTGGGAGTCCCTCTGTCGACAAAGAAGATGACGAGGCAAGACTTCCAGCCGCTTTTGGATAGAGTTCTTTCCAGGTTTAACTCTTGGACTGCTAGACATCTATCCTTTGCGGGGAGACTCCAATTAATACAGTCTGTCATTTACTCTACTATAACCTTCTGGGCTTCTATCTACATTCTCCCTAAGAGTTGTTTGGAGGAAATTGAGAGTTTATGCAATGCCTTCCTTTGGAAAGGAGCTCCGAACTCAGCTAGGGGAGCTAAGGTTAGCTGGGAATCAGTTTGCACACCGAAGGAGAGTGGTGGTCTGGGGTTGAAAAGGCTAATTCATTGGAATAAAGTCCTTGGTTTCAAGCTGATATGGTTGTTGTTCTCAGGTTCTTTATGGGTTTCTTGGGTTCGACGACATCTCATTGGTAACCAGTGTTTTTGGACTCTGAATGGCTCTGGTTCAGGCAGTTGGCTATGGAGAAATCTTTGTAAGCTGCGATCGTTGGCACGGCCTTACATAGTCTACGAGGTGGGGTCTGGTATCAAGTGCAGGTTCTGGACCGATAATTGGACTTCCTTAGGTCCCTTATTGGATTTAACAGGCGAGTCAGGGCCCAGAGTTGCAGGTCTTCCGCTTCACTCAGTTGTTGCGGATGCTCTGAGAGAGGGTCAATGGTGGATTGCTAGTAGTAGAAGTCGGAATCCAATCATTCAATTGTTGAGAGCCTGCATTCCTCCTTCCTCAGCTGTTAACTTACACTCGGATGCTCCAAAGGATCGTTATCTCTGGAAGATTGGAGATGCAGTGATATGTTACGGTTTTTACTCACTTTGACCCCGTTTATTTGATAGTTTTGTAGTTGTTTGAGTTCTTTTCAGGTTATAATAAGAGGCTAGGAAGCTAAAAGCAAGGATTGGAACAGCAGGAGCAATCGGAGCAGAAAGGAGTTGAATTGGAGCAGAAAAGCTGATTTTAGACCCAGGAGCACATGCTCCCGATTTCCGAGCACATGCTCCCAACTCTATGGTTTTATGACGACACGTGGCAAGCATCTAGGCACCGATTCCCTGCCTAATTCCCCTTATTTTAGGCGATCCTTTGTGAGAGAAAGAGGGCTGAGATCGCTTTTTAATAGGGAGATTTGAATTTGGAATCTTTCCTTATTTTTCTCTACTTGTATGCTATTTAACCTAGGGTTTTTAGGAGAGATGATATACCTTTTCTTTTGTTTTTGAGCGACGTTTTTGTGAGAGGGAGAAGAGCGGCTACCTTGTGAAGCATTCTCTGAACCCTTTTTATTTTTATGTCATTGAATTTCTCATCTTTTGCTATGATTCATTTCTCTATGTCTGAGTAGTTTTCTTTGCTAGATTAGGGGTTTCAAAAGGGGTTTCATGGGTTAGCAACAGAACACAAATAGGGCTTTATATAATCGATTGTCTTCACTATTGTTAGACTTAATGCTTAGGTTGATTTGATCACCCAATCTATGATCCTAGGTTTATCTATTCATCAAAAGTGTAATAGGTTGCTAGAAAAGAAATTAGTGGGCAAATTATCCTAGACCTGCGAAAGTTGATGTGTAGGTGATTTGTGAACTTATCATTCCTGTTCTTTAATGCTTGTCTGCGATTCTGGGCTCAAACGACAGTTTAGGCTTTATGGACCGCCGAGCATGTGCTCCGGATGTCTGAGCACGTGCTCCGTGTTTCCGCACAGAATCGACCAGATAGAGTTATTGATATCACGACAGTGGATCAGTTTATATTTATGTTTGAGTTCTAGACTGGTACTTAATCTATGCCCTGAATAGTTGTTTAGTTGCTATCTCTGAAATTCCCGAGAATTATCCCTGATCTAGTGTTTTGCTTATTGCCTTTTTATACCGTTTTAATCGCGTTACTGTTACCAAACAAACCCAACTTCGAATTGTCTTAGCTTGAAATTGAACCAATAGAACCATAGAGTAAAACTTGGTCTTCGTGGGATTCGACCCCTAAGTACTACTTCTTTGTTGTGCACTTGCAGTAGGAAAATAGGGTTTAAAACTCTGTGTATCATGCAGCCCCTTCCAACAGTTTCTCGACAGCCACTACCTGGGATCATCTTCATCCAGTGGGTGTCAAGGTGGATTGGTTTGAGTCAGTTTGGTTCAAGGGCAGAATCCCGAAGCATGATTTCATCTCTTGGCTTAACTCTCGAGATAGGCTCCTTACCAGGGATCGTTTGGTGAGTTGGGGTCTCTTGGTACCTTCTACTTGTCTCTTTTGCAACACTTATGATGAGTCTCGTCAACACCTTTTTTTTTACTGTTCATATTCGAAGGAAGTTTGGTATTATTTCACTAGCAAAGCCCATCTTTCTCCTCCTCTTAACTTTGAGGATGGAGTTAGATGGCTGAAGAATCCTTGCAGAGACAAGAACGTAGCTTGGATTCTTAGGCTAGCTTACCAAGCTTCAGTTTACTCTATATGGAAGGAGCATAACACGCGGATTCATACTGCCTCTTCTCGACCAGCTTTAGCAGTACTCATGGAAACAAAGACTATGCTCAGGTCGCATTTGGGTCCATTAACACTCAAGCAAAGAGTCTCTAATCCGTCTAATACGCTTCTGGTTACATGGTTTCGTGTGTTTCAATAACCATATTGTTGCCTCTTTGTTCTGTGTTTGTTTTCTCTGTAACTGCTCCTTATTTCGAGCCACTCGATGTAACTTGGTTCTACCCCTCAAATGAATGAAAGGTTTTTCAAAAAAAAAATAAATAAATAAATAAATAAATAATAAAATAAAATAAGAAGAAAAAGGAAGCTGAGGAGAAAAAAGACGAGAACAAGAGTAAAGTGACCTTGTCGGGACTATTAAATGGTATAGATGGGTTATGGTCAGCTTGTAGTGAAGAGAAGATTATTGTGTTTACAACAAATTTTGTGGATAAGAAGATCCGGCATTGATACGTAGAGGAAGAATGGACAACCACATTGAGATGTCTTATTGTAGGTTTGAAGGGTTTAAGGTTTTGGCTAAGAACTACTTGGATATTGAGTCACATGACTTGTACGGAGAAATTAAGAGATTGCTAGAGGAAACGGACATGTCTCCGGCTGATGTTGCCGAGACTTTGATGCCGAAATCTGATGAAGAAGATGCAGATATTTGCATCAAACGTTTGGTCAAGACTTTGGAGGAAGAGAAGGAAAAAGCGAGGAAGTTGGCTGAGGAAGCAGAGAAGAAAGAGAAAAAGGAAAAGATAGAGATAGAAGAGAAGGAGAAAGCAAGGAAGAAAGAGACGAAGAAGAGAAAAAAGCGGAGGAATAGACACTGAAACCGTAAGTCGTCAAATTATTCTAGAAATAATAATTCTTGGTTACATTGTTTTCCTGAATGAATATTTTTCTTATTAAGTTACATCATGAAACATCTTCTATTTTTCCTTATTATTAATTATATTTAAGGATATACGTAAGACTAGCACTCAAGTTTTACGTTGGGGTCGTGAACGTGGTAGAAGCAGAGGCCCAATTGCCATCCAGGCTGTGGATCAGAGTATGACTTTCTAGGAGGGATCTGAGAATGTAGCCAGTGGTGGTGCCGATAAGACCGTATGCACCGATAGAGTCGGTATGGGCGGTGTCGGTGCCGAGTTAGCCGGTGATACTGAAGTTCGGGTGTGAGATTTCTAGTTGGTGGAGTCCCTGGTGAAGGTGTTGACCATTCAGGTTTATATGATTTTTTTTCCACATTATATTAATAATAAAAGTGTGGAAAAAATTTTAAATAAAATAGAGAAATATTTAAGAAGTATAAAAAATTAAATGTGGTATATTAATGTGAACATGTTGCTAATAATTAAGAGAGAAAGAAGATGACATAATTTAAATATTAGCATTGCCAAATGTCAAAATATTAGAGCAAGTTTAGCTGAAACCTTATCATATTTTTAAAAAAATATTAGAAAATAAATAAAATGGAAAAAATATTTAAGAAGTATATGAATTAAGTGTGGTATATTAATGTGAACATATTGCTAATAATTAAGAGAGAAAGAAGATAACGGATGTCAAATATTAGCATTGCCAAATGTCAAAATATTAGAGCAAGTTTAGAGGAAACCTTATCATATTTTTTAAAAAAATATTGGAAAATAAATAAAATAGAAAAATATTCAAGAAGTATAGAAATTAATTGTGGTATATCAGTGTCAATAAATTGCTAATAATTAAGAGAGAAAAAGATCACACATGTCAAATATTAGCATAGAGAAATTATTCTTGGTAAATTAATGAAAATGTAGAAATTGAGAAAATATATATATTTATTAATTTTTAACTATCATAAGTATAGAAATAAATTCTGATAAATTAGAGTAAGTAATTAAAAATATTAGACAAACTTTTGGTTTCATATATGAATTTCTTCTCCACATTATATTAATAATAAAAGTGTGGAGAACATTTTAAATAAAATATTGGAAAATCAATAAAATGAAAAAATATTTAAAAATATAGTGATATATGTAATTAGTATTGTAGTATTACCACTAAACTGTAATACTAAAAATATTTAAAAATATAGTGATAAATTAGTGTAAGTAATTAAAAATATTTACACTAAATATAGTGATAAATTAGTGATAAATTAGTGTAAGTAATTAAAAATATTTAAAAATATAGTGATATATGTAATTAGTATTGTAGTAATAAGTAATTAGTATTGTAGTATTACCACTAAACTGTCTTCCAAACTGATAAACAACACTATATGATATAATCAGAACCTTTTTTAATCTTTATTATAATGTTCTAAAATGCTGCCTACGCGGGGTGCCTAGGCGGCGATTATACGCTATGCGGTGATCGAGCGTCTCGAATTTTAGCTATGCGGTAATTTAGGCGGGTTTAAATAATTTGGACGCCTAATAGTGTTTAGGCAGACATTATGCAGTCTAGGCGGACGCATGTACGGATTCTAGGAGGTATGTTGACTAAAATAGTAAAAATATACTATAATTAAATATATTTTAAAATACTAGTTTTTTTTTGTTTCAAATAAAATTATAATCAGCCTCTAAAGTCTACACTTCTGAAATTTAATTTGGTTCCAAAGTAAGTATAAAATTAAATTTTGGCAATTTTTCAAGTTTTTGAATGGATTATGATTTTTCGTTTAAAATGTGATTATATATTCTAAACTATTTTTAATATATAAGAGTTTAGCGAATTTAATATTTGATAATATATTTTTATTTTGTTTTTTTTTCTAAAATTAAAGTGCATAAGTTTTCATTCTATATATTTACATATGTAAATATTAATTCTATATATAAAATAATAAAATATATAATCCGCCTAAACCCCGCTTAAGCACTTGCATATACAGCTAGGCGCTAGGCGTTTGTCCACCGCGTAGCAAGCGCATAGGACGTTTTAGAACACTCACAATAGTGTTTATGGAGACTATATTATATTTCTTAATAAAGTGTTTCTTTCTTTCAAACTTTCACTAGGCAACAACCTGACGACAATAGAGAGCCAAGCCAACCACAAGCAAGTTTCACAAATAACACTTCAATCAATATTATTGAAAAAAAACTTTCTTCCAAACTTTTACTAACACTTCTAAGTTAATTATTCTAATAACAGAAACCAGTTTAAGGATGATTGAAACTAGGCATGGTTTTCGCGAGATCATCATAAAGAATGGGTTGGAGTACTATTTTAGCCAGGATCATGTGTTGGGTAACCTTTTTGGAGTAATTATATATATAAAACCTACTCAAATGTGGACTTAGGTGTTGACAAGACTTTTTGGAATTAGACAGACCTAGTTAATTGTATTTGGAGTATTTGTTGGATCTGACTTTCAAGGAATTAAAGGAGTAAGATCAATTTCCTGACATGCATAAAGCTAATTGATATCTTAAATCAATTTCCTGAAGAGCCATAGAAAAACTCGTGATAGTTGGTTCGCTTGGTTTCTGTCGGTAAACGAACAGGACCAATGTATCACATTGTTACAACAAACTCACCACATAAATCTACATTTCATCACATATATTTACAAACGGTGGCAAACCATGTGTAGACTTTTAATACGGTGAAAGTGTCGTACTAATTTTTTTAAGGTTCAAAAAAAAAAAAATGATAAGTAGGTGACTAGGGAAGCTTGTGACTAGGGAGTACCCAACAAACCATAACTCTGTACATAAAATTAAATGATTCCTCAGTACCATAACTCTATATTCAACATCGAACGCTTTATTTACTTGCTCCAGAATTGTGGTCAGAACTCAGAATCATTTCGGTCCCCACACCTAGCTTCAAGCTCATAGTCTTCATGATTTAAGCAAATAAATCAAAATCTTTGAATACTTTTTAGTCAAATTCGTACTCAAGAACATGAAAATAATATATACATATGAACTCAAAATTTAATATATCTTTTTTTTTTTCATATAACAATTAAAATTTCGTGGCATTTTTTTTTTTTTGAGACACTCGATAAATAGAGAGTGAGTGGTTAAAGAGGTACAAACAGAACAAAAAAAAAAGATGTCTGAGACCGGATCGAGTTGGGGATTCACAGGCTCGAGTATGACGAGTCTTATGTTCTTATGGGCGATGTACAAACAAATCTTTCCTTACCATCTCCAAATCCACGTCGAGAGATACGTTAACAAGTTGATGGGATGGGTTTCGAGCTCTGTTCATATCAAGTTCAATGAGTATTCTGGAGAAGGTCTCGAGAAAAGTAAAGCTTACGACTCCATACGCAACTACTTGTCCACAAAATCAACAGCTCTCGCAAAGAGATTAAAGGCCAACGAATCTAAGAGCAGCAAGTCTTTGGTGTTGAGCTTGGACGATCACGAGACAGTTGAAGATGTGTTCGAAGGTGTGAAGGTGAAGTGGTCTTCAAGCGTGACAGAGAACGAGAACAAGTCTAGTATGAACCGTGATAAGGGTTCTGTGGAGAGAAGGTACATGACTTTGAGTTTCCATAGTCGTCACAGAGAGATGATCACAAAGACTTATCTTGATCATGTTTTAAGAGAAGGGGAAGAGATTGGGCTGAAGAAGAGAGAGAGGAAGCTTTACACTAACAACTCTATAAATGATTGGTGGTCTTGGAGATCAGGAAGTAACTGGAGCAACGTTTCTTTTGATCATCCTGCAACGTTCGAGACTTTGGCTATGGATCCTGAGAAGAAAGAAGAGATTAAGAAGGATTTAATCAAGTTTAGTAACGGTAAAGATTATTACAGGAAGGTTGGGAAGCCGTGGAAGAGAGGTTATCTCTTGTTTGGACCTCCCGGGACAGGGAAATCAACAATGATATCTGCAATGGCTAACTTCTTGGGGTATGATGTGTATGATCTTGAGTTAACGACAGTGACAAATAACTCAGAGTTGAAGAAGCTAATGTTGGAAACAAAAGGGAAGTCTATTGTTGTGATTGAAGATATTGATTGCTCTCTTGATCTTACGGGACAGAGAAGGAAGAAGAAGTTGGAAGATGAGGAAGAAGAGGATATAGAGGAGAAGATCAAGGAAGCAGCTGAGAAGAAGAAGCAGAGCAAGGTTACTTTGTCAGGGCTACTAAACGCCATTGATGGGTTATGGTCAGCTTGTAGTGGAGAGAAGATCATAGTGTTCACAACAAACTTTGTGGATAATCTTGATCCGGCATTGATACGTAGAGGAAGAATGGATAATCATATTGAAATGTCTTATTGTAGGTTTGAAGCGTTTAAGGTGTTGGCTAAGAACTACTTGGAGATTGAGTCACATGACTTGTATGGAGATGTCAAGAGATTGGTGGAGGAAGTGGACATGTCTCCCGCTGATGTTGCTGAGAACTTGATGCCAAAATCTGATGAAGATGATGCAGAGATTTGTCTTAAGCGTTTGGTTAAGTCTTTGAGAGGAAGTGAAGGAGAAAGCTAAGAACTTGGCTGAAGAAGACGAGAAGGAAGCTAGGAAGAAGATGAAGAAGAAAGCAGAGGAAGAAGAGAAGAAGACATTGAAACCATAATCAGGATGAAGCTGAACTAAAACGGTGGCTGATTGATTCATTCATTTGCTTGATGTTTTTAGTTTATTTGGTAATTGAGTATTTTAAGTTTAATCTTAGAACATGTTTTTAAATGTTTTTTTTCTTGGTAATGTCTCTAATTTTCCCTAACAGCAAATAGCTGCAATCTTAGAGGAAGTGTTGAACAATACTTCAAAATGTTTCTTCGGTTTCTGTATTGTTTCAATGTTCATATCTCTGGTTGAAGACTTTTTAGGTCCGACGAGTTACCTTATACTACTAGAGTAGTACTAGTAGTCTTGCGATATATTTGATATTTTGTTGTCGTGATATTGTAAAAGAATGATGATACCAATTAGTAGAACCAATGTTGCTTGGTCTTTGGTTAGATGAGCTTAAATAGAATCAACAAAAGATTCTCTGTGGCGAATCTGAAGATATGAAAAGATGTATAGCTTGTTCCCCAAGGAACCATCTCTCTCTTCAGTCCTATCATAAAGTACTGCATGGTCTGACAACAAAGTACTCTTTTGCTGTTGTATAATTTATCTCCACTCTCCAGCTTCTGTTAACCAATCACGAGTAGCTTAGACATTATCTACATTAAACAACAAATTTGTGAGATTTTAAAAGTTTTACTTATGAACAAATTTGTTGTGATTTTTAAAAGTTTTACTTGTGAACAAATTTGTTGTGATTTTTACTTGGTTATATAGGAATATTTCTGTGATGGATATATAATAACTTGATAAAAGAAAAAGAAAAATAAAGGTTATTTGAAAATCTTGGTATGACGTAGTGGTACATCTCAATTATTAAAGCAAATATTACAAAAATATTTTTGAATAATTTTTCAGTCAATTTCGTACCCAAAACAAGTTGAAAAAGACATGAAATTGAAGTGTACATAAAGAAAAAATTTAGAAAACTTGGTAAACAGGAAAATAGTAAATAATAAAATTTGGCTATGTAAAAAAATTTATATGAATCTACCTATTTCGGCGAAACGACAATGACATTTTGGAAGAAAAAGAAACAAGTTTATGAACAATACAAGGATACGAGTTAGGTGTGTATATCAATGGACTGAAGTGACTATGTTGGGTTACGCCCATGGATGGCATGCGGAAATTATGGCTCAAATGGCTTCTATTAGGCATAGGTTTACGTATTAAAGTAAATCTCCACCCATATCATAATGAAATATAACTTCCCATCCAAAAAACAAAAAAAAATAAAAGACAATATTTATCAACCAACAAACACATAAAGCACAATATAAAGGAGTAAAAAAATAAAAAATAATAGTAATAAATAAAAACATAACAAAATCTTATAAATTAGTAATAACACTCTCGCGCATAACGCGATCAACTTCTAGTAACTTATAGAAAAAAATCTAAAAAATTTTCATTGAATAAAAAAGAAAAATGTAAAGTAATTAAGCAAGTAAATCCTTTATAATATTTGATAAATCATCAATTATCCTAAAAATGCCAAAACAGTTTGACCAAAAAGAAACCTTTTTAGTAGGAAGATATTATATGTACTATTTTCTTATTAGGAATAGGCAAAGATACAAAATAAATAAAGAGCCACAAATTAGAAAGCGACTAGAAAAAAAACTCTTCCACCTTCTTCATTATGTTACATAAGGGAGAGAACGAGAGACACACAACACAATTAGAGATTATGAGCCAACCCAAAAAGAGAGAAGATCAAACCCTTCAAACTCACAAAACCAGGAAACCAATCATCGAAATCTTGATGGGATCGATCGTGAAGCCAATGTTTGGAAATAGCCTAACAACGATTGGATCAAACATAGCTGGTCTCTTCTTCATTTGGTCAACTCTCAAGCGATCCTTCCCTCGACAGATTCAGCAGCTTCTCTTGAATGCAATCCAACGAGTACCCATTCTCAAGAAACTCTCAGACAAGATCCTCGGCTTCTTATCCCCTTATGCTCACATTAGTTTCAGCGAAATCGAAGAGCGTAGATTCAACTTTGCATACGCAGCTGTCAAGACCTATCTTGGTGGAAAAGTTAACTCTGGAGTGAAGAATCTCAAAGGGAACCAGCTGAAGGAGAACACGTCTTTGGATTTGAAAAGGGACGATGTTACGATCGAAGAGGAGTATGAAGGTGTGACGATGTGTTGGGAGATTTTGAAGTGTGCTAAAGGGAAGAAGATATGTAAGCTTACGTTTCATAGGAGTAATTGGGATGTTGTCACTGGTTCTTACTTGAGCTACGTTATGGAAGAAGGGAGGTACATTGAGGCTAGGAAGAAGAAGGTGAAGGTGTATATGAATAATCCAAGTTTACATTGGAAGCATCATACGAAAGGTCTATGGACTAGTGTTGATTTCGAGCATCCAGCAACTTTTGATACATTGGCGATGGATACAGAGAAGAAGGATGAGATTTTGAGTGATCTTTTGGCTTTTAGAGATGGCAAAGAGTATTACGATAGGATCGGGAAAGCTTGGAAGAGGGGATACTTGTTGTTTGGGCCTCCAGGGACAGGTAAGTCTACGATGATTGCGGCTATGGCCAATCTGATGAAGTATAATATCTTTGATCTTGAGTTGAATTCGATAGAGAACAACTGGGAGTTGAAGAAGCTGTTGATATCAACGACTAGTAAGTCCATCATTGTGATTGAGGATATAGACTGTTCCTTGGATCTCACTGGAGAAAGGAACAGTAAAGACGTGAAAGGCGATAAAGAAGGGAAGAAGAAGAAAGCACTTACACTCTCAGGCTTATTGAACTTCATAGATGGGATTTGGTCAGCTTGTGGGCAAGAGAGGATCATTGTGTTTACAACGAATCACTTGGAGAAACTTGACAGAGCTTTGATTAGAAGAGGTCGTATGGATATGCATATTGAGCTATCTTATTGCACATTCGGTGCTTTCAAGATTCTTGCCAAGAACTATCTGAATCTTGATTCACATCCCTTGTTTGGAAAGATCGAGTCTTTGCTTAAAGAAACGAAGATAACACCGGCTGATGTTGCGGAGAATCTGATGGTGCAAGATCTTCAAACTGAAGTTGATGGCTCACTCAATGGTTTGATCAGAACTTTGGAGATAATCAATTGGAGCCAAAAGTTGAAGGCCGATGGACAACACAGCAAGGAGATTAGTCAAATTTAGAACCAATGATCTTCTCCTAGTTTGATAATGTAACTTCATTAGCTGCTTTGAGTTCAAATCTAGCTTGTAAGATCAAACTTGTTGAATTAAATAGGTACATTAATATTAATGTATTAATGTAAAAGTTTACATCTTATACTTTTTTTATGGCAACCATTACCATACCAACCTGTGTTACATTGTGTTGGTGCTCTAATTAATGGTCTTAAACCTTGCAGCTAGCATTTGAAAAAAAAATATGAAAAAGTTATAAACTCTGAGTTGAGAACGGTTCTTTACGGTTTATATGGTTGATAAACTCACTATATCTCATACTTGATTCAAACACTCGCTTGGAAAGACTTTAAAAAGAGACTTGAAACAGAACAAAGAACACACACAAAAAAAAAAAAGAATAATTGCTGAGAGAGAATCACGCTAGAACCAGATCTCAAAACGACTCAGTTTTACCCTAGGTATGTTACGTCATTGTGAAAAAATGTTAAGTGAGATGGGTTTGGGCCTGCGTCTCATATGTTAACAACTCAAATTGAAGACAACGCGACAATTAGGGGTGTCAATTGGGCTGGCCCGGTCCGGTCCGGCCTGAAACCCGTAAAGCCTGTATATGTTTGAGCCCGGTCCGGCCCGGCCCAAAATATTTCCGAGCCTATATTTCAAAGTCCGAGCCCGGCCCTAACAGGGCTACAGGGCTTTTCGGGCTTTTCCAGGCTTATGTTAGAGATCAAAAATTCAAACTTAGAAGTCTTAAAAAGCAGTGTTTAAAGGTGCACTATAAAACAAATCAATCAAAAATTTAATAATTCATCTATATTTACTACAATCAACTTAATTTACAAGAAAAAATTTAAAACTAAATAAAATTTTAATACTTTAACCAAATAAAACAATATATAACTCATATAAAATATCATAGATAAAAAATTTAAAAGTATTAAATAAAGTTATTAAGTAAATATGAAAACTATGATTAGAGTTTAAAACTTTATTTACAATAAATTATTAATCAAATATTGCAATCAAACAAAAATGTTAACACAAAAGTACAAATATATTTGTTAAAGGGTTTTTCGGACTGGCCCGAGTCCGGTCAGGCTAAGCCCAAAAAACCCTATAGCCCAAACAGACTGAGTCTAGAAGGCCCGATTTTTTTTGGACATATATATTTAAGCTTGAGCCTAGTGCTTTTCAGAGCCGGGCTGGCCCTAATTTACATGCCTAGCCACAATACGATTCCTCTAAAATCAAGAAGCTTCATAAGAAACTAAGTATAAGAACTCGTTTTTTAAGTATTCAAAGACAATCAAAGCCACGAGCAATTCACAACAGGGAGATTGACAATGACATCATTTAAGTATTTTATATAGTTTTGATGCTACTGTAATAGCTATTTTGAATTAAATAGGTACCTTCGTGTTAATATAAACGTTCACATCTTATCTTTGTGTGTTAAACTGATTATCTTTACAATTTTGATTTGTCAGTTTACTTTTCCATCTAATTAGAATGCTAATTAGCTAGTAATAGTTTTCGTAAAACTAAATAAAAATTGCAAGGTATATGTACTATATGGTACAATTGAAGTGAATTTTCAATTTTATTTTTTAACATCCTCTACAATAGTTTGTGCAAGAAAAGTAGAATGTTAAATAAATACTGCAAGGTTATCAGTCTGGTTATTTCACTTATGCATCTAATTATGATGTTAACTTTTGGTTATTGATCATTGTTTGCAAAATATAGACATAGTACTTGGTTGACACATAATATACTTGACATGTGTCATGATCCTATTAATTGTTAATTTTGAAAATCAAACTTTATATAATAAGATACATATTATCTTTGAGATTAGTAGAAGAACATATCACCCTAATCTAATTCCCATGAAGAACAAACTCAATATCACGCAACCATTTACCAAAAATCATAATAGGTTTAGCTCGGGCCGAACCCAGCCCAAGATCATGCCTTCAAGTTTTGTTTTAGACAGTTTCCATGTTGAACTATGAAATTAGAGAGGAAACGTCCAATCAGAGACGTTCTCTTTTTCGAGTCAGTGGACCTAAACTAACTCATCAATTGTCTCAATCTGTGACCGGATAAATTGGACCTTGAACTTATAATCATAATAGTCGTACTACGTTAGAAAAACAAACGTCTTCAAGGAAACTCAAAATTCATAAACATTCTGACACAACCCACGAGAACTTAACAAATTTTGTTCTTATAAGATACATAACTCTGTCATTTTAATTGACGACCAAGAAGAATCTTAAGTTTCTAATGGATATCTTTAAAAAAATTCAAAAGAAGAAAACTCTTTAAAACTTAGATTGATGCCTTGCTAACTTCCAAACGCTTAAGATTCATTATGAATTTATTTCTGCGTTATTGATGTATTGACTGCTCAATTTGATTTCGAGTCGACGAAATTTTAGATTGATGCCTTACTAACTTCCAAACGCTTAAGAAATTTTAGATAATATCCAATCCTATTCTTGTTCTTTATGAAAGTTATCAAAATGCTTTTCAACCACTACAAAAGTTAATATATGTAATAAACACAATGCAATACACGTAAGATTCATTTAGCAAAGTAGTGGGGTTGTCTATTTGTAAATATTAAATATTATAAAGAACTGATAGTAGAAAAAGCACATTTGAGTTTTTAAACCAAGCAATTTCCTTGTCTTTTCGATTTTTGTTTTGTTTTGTAATGCACTTTTTCCATATAAGTTTCGTCATTAGGTAGCTTCCTGTCACATGTGCATGCGCAGACGTACGACATAACAATTAATAATTGAATTGTTGATAGAGACTTCTCAAGTATATTTATTAACAGTTTAATGTACACGAACCACCATCCTCTTTACACCATCTTTTTTTTTTTTTTTGTCGGCCATCCTCTTTACACCATCTTCTTCACCAATAACTCAAATCTAAAGCTTCACAAGAAAAAGAAAAAAAAAATGACAACGATGGGTCAGTTATGGACCAACACAGGCTCTGGTCTAGCAACTCTCATGTTTGTATACACAATCTTCAAACAATTCTTCCCTCAGTTTGGAGACAACTTGGAACCGTTGTTTCATAGAATCTTCAGTCTCTTCTACCCTTACATCCAAATAACATTCCATGAGTACAGCGGAGAGCATTTCAAGAGAAGCGAGGCTTACTTGGGGATCCAGAGCTACCTCAGCAAAGACTCATCTGCTCGAGCCAAGAAGCTTAAAGCCAACACAACTAAAGGAAGCAAATCTCTTGTTCTGAGCATGGATGATAAGGAAGAGATCACTGACGATTTCGAGGGCGTTAGGGTTTGGTGGCAGTCGAAGAAAGAAGGAGCTAGTAGACAATCGTTCTCATTTTACCCTGAAGCTGATGAGAAGAGGTTTTACATGTTGAGGTTCCATAGACGTGACAGAGAAGTAATCATAAAGAAGTATCTTGACCATGTTATGAGAGAAGGGAAGACGATAGAGCTTAAGAACAGAGAGAGGAAGCTTTATTCGAATACTCCAGGACAGAGCCACGGTAACAACACTAAGTGGAGTCATGTAACGTTTGAGCATCCAGCTACGTTTGATACTCTAGCTATGGAGGAGACGAAGAAGGAAGAGATCAAGAGCGACTTGGTGAAGTTTAGTAAGAGTAAAGATTATTACAAGAAGATTGGCAAAGCGTGGAAGAGAGGGTATCTTTTGTTTGGACCACCCGGGACTGGGAAATCGACCATGATCGCTGCAATGGCTAATTTCTTGGAGTATGATGTTTACGATCTTGAATTGACAACGGTGAAGGATAACACACATCTGAGGAGGTTGTTGATTGAGACGTCGGCGAAATCGATTATTGTGATTGAAGATATTGATTGTTCTCTTAGCCTCACGGGACAGAGGAAGAAGAAGGAGGAGGAAGAGGAAGATGGAGATGATAAGAACATGATTGAGAAGAAGATGATGAAAAACGAAGGTGAGAATAAAGAGAGCAAAGTTACTTTATCAGGGCTACTTAATTTCATTGATGGGTTATGGTCAGCTTGTGGTGGTGAGAGGATCATTGTGTTCACTACAAACTTTGTGGACAAGCTAGATCCGGCTTTGATTAGGAAAGGAAGAATGGATAAACATATAGAGATGTCGTATTGCTGTTTCGAAGCGTTCAAGGTGTTGGCCAAGAACTATTTGGATGTTGAGGAGAGTGAGCTGTTTGAAGAGATAAAGATGTTGCTTGAGGTTGAAGAAATCAAGATGACACCAGCGGATGTTGGGGAGAGCCTGTTGCCGAAATCAGAAAAGGAAGGAGCTGAGACTTGTTTGAAGCGATTGATTGAAGCGTTGAAGGAAGAGGAGGAGGAAGCAAAGAGGAAGGTCGAGGAAGAGGCGAAACAGAAGAAGGAAGAAGAGGAAGAGAAGCAGAGGAAAAAGGAAAAGAAAGCAGAGATTGAGGCAGAGAAAGAGAAGAAGAAAAAGATTGAAGAAAATGGTGAAGAAGAGTGTGGAGTTTGAAGGGAAAATGTTGGATTATATATTATCTAGTTGAAAAGAATTGTAGTCTCGCCCATCTTATGAATGTTTTGTGTTTTATTTAGCTAATCAGAAGATTCAGAACATTGCTCAGCCATGTAACAAGAAGAAAACTTACGTATGGCCCAAGAAATAGAGCTGAGATGTATAAATAAAAACTAACACCAAGAATCATCGTTTGTAAACGGATAATATTAATAGGGAAACAGAGTCTCATCTCTACGAGAGTTTGCCACCAAAGATTTCACTGTAAACGGATAATATTAATAGGGAAACAGAGTCTCATCGTTTGGAAACGGATAATATTAAAGCCTAGAAACATTTTAATGTTATGATTAGACCTGCTTAATCAGTCATTTGATAGTCAATCCTTACCGGATTTATTTGCAAAAAGAACATAGAAAAAAAAAGACATATAATTATACATAACTTTTTTCAAAAAAAAAGTTATAGACAAATATTTACTGATTTATTTGCAAAAGGTTATATAGTATATATATATATATATATATATATTTTTTTTTTTCCACAACAAAAGGTTTTTTTTTTTTTTGTGCAAACCACAACAAAACGTTATAGTATATATTGTTGGTCATTATCAGTAATTGGATAGATTATAGAACTTTGCTGATATATGTTTAAAACATTTTTACAGATCCTCATCGGCGGAGAAAATTTTCTACTAAGTATAAGATTTTAAATAAACACCATTTTCAATAACTATAAATTTTTAAAATTAGAAAAATATCTTAAGGCCGGGATATTGACTGTTTAATTAAAAAAATTAAAAGATGTGCTCTTTGTGAATGAGAGCAAAGTTGTGTGAGTTATTTATATTAAATGTCCTCCGATTGTGGCAGTGTGAGATACCACTTCCATAAATCGAAAGTCTCATCTTTGTTCTTAAATGCTACATGCTACATGTTTTTGACTTCGTATTGGTCTTCTTAATGGATCTCACTTGATTTAGATATATGCTCATGCATTGTTGTCATAATTTCCAACTTATTGTAAGAAAAGGGTCAACTATTATGCGGCTCCAAGCAAGCGTAATAATAGAACCGTATCGAATGTATTTTAATATAAAATCTGAAGATTGTGTGATGGCAGGAGGAAAGTGTTGGCAATTTCAATAGAGGACCGAAGTATGATCTTGTCTATGCATGGAACAAGTTTTTAACTTGGGGTGGTGAAAATGTGTTTTACGCCAAGTTGTTGGACGCCAATCAAAATCCACTATAAATGGTCGCAAGTTTTCAAAGATCTATTAAATTCCTCACACCTAGAACAGTCATCTTTGGCTTAGGTTTCAACTTCACACAACAAATAACTTGACTTACATTTTAGGCTGAACATTTTCGGATAGTCTGTGGTTTAACGTTTTATCTTTGTGCAGCCAACTTCTTATACAAGCAAATCATTCTTTGTTGTAGCTTCACAAAAAAATTCCTTGATCATAGATTAACTAGGCTCCCAAAAAAGATGAGTAACATTATTATTCGAACAATATTTCAAACTATATACACAAGATGAAGAATGGAGCATTGAACCAATCGACTTAATGTTAATTGGTTTTTATGGAAATCAATAACGAATAATGGTTTAGTTTACGTAAAAATTGTTCACATAAAACTTGCAAGCACATCAAAACATACTAAATTTGTCAACTATGTCCCTGATCATCAACTACGAAAGTTCCAGAGAAAGACGAGTAACATGCATGATTGCTTGGCCGGTCTGCCATATGGATGTCAACTCCAGTAATCCTATGAGAGGTTCATTGGTAACCGTAATCGAAGAGGTTCATCCAACAATAGAGACTTATTAGAGAATGTATGTAGTTGGTTTACCTTGGTTTAATCTCTTGTAAAGTTTGGTTAGCATAATGGTTTAGTTTCACTTGTATTTTAATCTTAATTTGTATCTCACTTCACACTTGAATGAAGAAATTATCTTTTCCCAGATTCTGTTCATCGTTCTCAATCTTGTTCATGGGAAAGTTGATAGTACTTTAAGCGATTTTGTGTAAAGTAGTTGTCATTCAAGTTATAATATAAATTAGGCGAATACGATAAAATTTATGTAACGTACGTTCATTTGTTAGCTTGAATTAGAACTTTGATCCTCGTCAGCTTCTAGTTCGGATCATTTGTTTGTTAAAATACAATAAGGAAATCTTTTAATTAAAAGATATGAAATAATGGATGACTTTAACAAAAAAAAATGAAATAATGGATGATATAAAGCTATTTTACTTGTCGATATCATGAGCCCACATATTATACTTTCTGAACTTTTCAGGGCCCTTGGCAACAAATAATTGCTATAAAAATTCGACTAGCGACCGCGACAAAAAATTAGATTATTTTAATGGTAGAAAAACGACTTCAGCGACCAACATGACGGTAGAACTTAGTAGAAAACGGTCTAGACGATGTTGATTATATTTTAGAACCACCTATGACCTACGGAGATAAAAATACAATGAATTTAGACAGAAATGAAAATTGAATGATTCAAAAGGGCGTGCAACAACGCGTAAACAGTTTAACTAATTAAAATGGGGAATTTTGATTTAAAAGGATGTTTCTTTTTTAATTTGTCCATCTATGCTTTCTACAGTAAATTGTTCATTATAACCCTTTTAAAAAATGAAATCAACTTTTAAGCAATTTCAAAATATAAAATGAATGAAAACAAATTAACAAGTAAGGAAGAGGAAGATTTAAGGTTGACAAAAAATGTTTTTGATGAAAACATGATGATTTTCACATTGAAAAAATTGTTCTGCAACATTTAGAATACATCATTTGTATATATTGTAAAGATATTAGATTATGAATTCTATTTACTGTACATGTTCTGAAAATTGTAGATTACGAATTCTATGTATTGTATTTGTTTTGAAATTTTTAGAATAGATATATCTTCTAAAAATTTTAAAAGTTAGATTTTGTCGGTGTTCTACGAAAATTAGAATATGTATTCTACACATTACTGTATAGTCTACAAATTTAAGAATTTGTTTTCTACATTTTACACTATGTTCTACTGAAGTTAGAAGACAAATTCTACAAATTTTTTTTCTACAATCTACACTATGTTCTTTTTATATTTTTCCCCCAAAAAAAAATTAATAAAACAAAATAAATTCGTATGAACTCAATTATGAGAGATATGATGGTAAAGAGTGTTTATGTTAACATTCATTGTGAGAAGCAAAAATAACCAAACTATATAAATAAAAATTCAAAGATCTATGTTGCTTATCAAAACCATACAATAACCCTACTACATAAATTTAATCAATGAAATAGAGAATCTAAAAGCCAGAAGAGAAGAACTAAACGTAGGTGAATCACAATAGCTTTATCTTCGGCGAAAAAAAAAATCTGGTTTGGTAATTTTTTTCTGTATGGTGTAGGAGAAAGGTTTTTAGAATTATTGTTATTTTTCTTTTATGAGATTTTAGGAAAAAATAATCTTAAGGAAAGACTCTTTATGACTTACATGTTTTGGAATATGTTTTAAAAATTAGATTTTATTTCTATAAGTTGTCAAGTAAGGATAAAATAGAATTTTAATTATTATAAAACTTAATACACCAAATTTTTCCAAAAAGTCATAGATGGACAAATTTTAAAATAAACGTCCTTTTAAATCAAAATTCCCATAAAAATGTGCGTAAGCTATTGCATTTATTTTGGATTTTATTACCTCTATCCGTGGTTTTGTCGGAAATCGTACACACGATATCCATATCTTATCACATTCACATAGTTGTTGTAATGATTCATTTGAGCACCTACGAAAGTGGTGTGAAATTGGCTTTTAAAAACACGCAGGACGAAGCGTTCACATTACACGGTTCTTTATTTTGACAAACACATCTTTATCTTCTTCCATAAGTTGTGGGAACATGTGGCCAAACCTGATATGTGTATTATATACACCTTTAAACAAATATGATTTGTTTTAGTCGACAAAAAAAGAAAAAATCATATAGGAAAATGACAATTAGGTGCTCGGAAACTTCGAAAAAGGTAAAAGTTATGTAGATTCGTAAATGATGATCATATAAAGACTAATAATTTTGGTTTTAATCCAACAAAAGATTAATAAAAAACTGATATTTTGGTCTAAAACTTGAGAAACGTGGTATGTGAGAGTGTGAATATATCCCTATTTATTTTATGAAATTTTAAATTTATTTGTATTTAATTATTCAAGTTATTTCATAATCTACAATTCTAAATTATAAATTTAATTAAAAAATCTTATAATTTTAATTTTTTGGAAATATATTTCCTGCCATGAGGATATTTGAAAATTAAAATAGACCGACCAAGTTGACTCTGTTGGACTTATGGATTGATAAGTCGTCGCTTGTATCATGCATTTTTATATAACTTTAATCATCGTCCACGAGTCACTACTACGTACTAAATAATATCTAGCTCTTAGAAGACCGTGTTTGGAAGGGTCGTTAGGCAAAAATTTCTACGTGTTCAATAGTATTACAAAGAGACGAAATAATATGAAAATCAGTCCGAGTTATGGCGACTCTTTATTAATTGAACCAAATAAAGCTAACTATAGTTTATATTATAACCTAATAAATGAAACAAATCAATACACCAACATGAAAATCTTCTAAAAAAGCATATCTATAGAGTCAAATTGTGGCTCCTCATAATTATCGCAACCAGATAAAGCTTACTAAAATGTTAACTTAAATAATAATATTTGGTATTGAAAAGGAAAAACAATAATACTTGTGGCCCAAGGACTTCCAAAGTCGAAACATATACACATAAAGCAAAAAAAAAGTACATGTTTTCTTGGAATATACACACGTTACTTTTACTTGTTTGTTTGGAATATACACATTACCTTTACAAGTAATACACCCACTATATATATTTATAGCCAAACACAACCAACTCCTAAAAAAAAACAAAAACAGATTTTGATCTAAACAATGATGATGATGGGAAATACATTTGGTTCAAGCTTGGCGAGTTTATTCTTCTTGTTGGCAACTGTTCAACAAATCTTCCCTAACCACCTCAATATCGCTATCAAAGAGTTTCTTATTTCCACAATCCAACAACTCTCATTTTTCCAGAAAATTTCCGACAGATTCATCAACTTCTTCTCTCCGTATGTCGAAATCAATTTCTCTCAGTACGAAGACTATCAATTCAATCACGCTTTCTCAGCTATCGAGACTTACCTTGGGGCAAAAGCAACTGATAAAGCAAAGCATCTAAGAGCAAGCCAGGTTAGAGAGAGTAAAGGCTTGGTTTTGAAACGAGACGAAACTAAAGTCCGAGATGAGTATGAAGGAGTTAATGTCTGGTGGGAGATTGAAACCGACTCAAATGGATATAGAACGTTCAAGCTCACTTTCCATAGACGGTCACGAGATATTGTAACCGATTCTTACATACAGTATGTTGTTGAAGAAGGCAAATCGATTGAAGCCAAGAACAAGAAGATGAAGTTGTTCACAAATAATCCGAGTTCTCAGTGGGAATCAAGCAAGGCTAGTCTTTGGAGATATATTGACTTCGAGCATCCTGCGAACTTTGAGACGTTAGCTATGGATCCAAAGAAGAAAGAGGAGATCTTGAGTGATCTTGTTGCGTTTAGCATTGGAAAAGAGTATTACAAGAAGATTGGGAAAGCTTGGAAGAGGGGTTACTTGCTATATGGGCCACCGGGGACCGGTAAATCGACAATGATTGCTGCAATGGCGAATCTTTTGAACTATAGTATCTACGATCTTGAACTCACAGCTATACAGAACAACTCGGAGTTGAGAAAACTACTCACTGCTACTTCTAGTAAGTCGATTATTGTGATTGAAGACATTGATTGTTCTTTGGATCTCACGGGTAAAAGAAAGAAGAACGAGAGCTACTCGACTAGCTTGAGAAAAGATAGAGGAAAAAGCAATGCAGAAGACGAGAGTTTCGTGACGCTTTCGGGGCTTTTAAATTTCATTGATGGGGTCTGGTCTGCTTGTGGACAAGAGAGGATTATTGTCTTCACGACGAATCACTTGGAGAAACTTGACCCGGCTTTAATCAGGAGAGGGAGAATGGATATGCATATTGAGTTGTCTTACTGTACATTCGAGGCGTTCAAGATTCTAGCCAAGAACTATCTGGATCTTGATTCTCATCCTCTGTTCAAAAAGATCGAGTCTTTGATGAAGGAAACAAAGATCGCACCAGCCGATGTTGCTGAGAACTTGATGAAGAAGAATCGTGAAATAGATGCTGATGGATCTCTTAAAGACCTGATTCAAGCTCTAGAGAAGAGGAAGAAGGTTCAGAGAGATCAAGTAGATGAACACAAGGACAAAAAGCGTAACAATATACGTAATGCATTTCGCATGTTATTTTAAGCGCCTGATACATGATTAACGTTTTATATAGAAATCTAACCATTGTGGTGTTCTTGAAATTCGATAATGTTTTACTGTGAATTTGACTACTATTAGTTGAAATGAAATCCGATACAAATACAAGTACGTACCTGATTCCTAATTATATACCCTTAACAATCTCTAAATACATTACTAACACCACACAGAAAAAAAACAAAATAAACCTCTTTTTCCTCAAATCCAAAATCAAAGAAACTAAAAAATGGTTCCAAAGTACCTGAAACATTTCTCATAAATCATCTTCAATTTAATCCTTAAAAGTAAATTCACATCCTTCAATTCAATCCTTAAAGGTAAATTCACATCCTTCCCCACAAACATGATGGATCTCCCTCTCCTCTTCTTATGCCCCAAAGCCGGTGCCCGCATTCACGAGTATCCTGCGCAAATATTTAAAAAATGTGCCTTTTCTTTATGTTAGTGTTTTAAAGTTTTAGGTTTCTATAGAAGGCCACAATTTTAAAGGCTTTTTACATCCAACAAAAATAGAAGGCCTTTTACATATAAGTAAAAAAGCTCTTATACATATCCTATCCACGAAAAAGCCTTTTACCTATATATTGTTTAAAAAATTTCTATGTAAAAAGACTTTCAAAATTAGAGGCCTGAATCGTTGATTTCAGTGGCTTCTCCTGTTGGCCAGACCTGCCCAAAGCACAAAAAATAATCTCTTTTTATAGAAGGACTATAAGTTTTTTCCAAACCGCACTAAACCGAAGAGACGAACCAAACCTCAAACCGAACAAAGCACCACCATTTGGTTAAGGGCGTTATAGACAGGGTGATGCGAAACATAATCTCTTCTCTTCGCTACAACACGCCACATAAGTTGGAGGGGCTACTTTGTCGCTCGTTTGAAGTACAAGAATCCATGGTTCTATTTGAACAAATTTGTAACTTTCTTGTCTACATATACATTGCGAGGTTAGTACTTTATGTGTTATTTGTTGTAGAATTTAGAGTTTTTCATTTTAAATTAAAGATCTAAATTTCGCTTTGTTTTTTGTCTAAAAATGTTTTTGGTCCCAAATTTGAAAGTTTATGTTTTTTTTTAACATTTTTTCCAAAGTGAATATGAACATCACTTAAATTGAAACAAATTAAAATCTCTAAAACATCATTTAAATTGATAAAAATAGAGTATTTGATTTGAATGAAATCATTGTATATATTGTTTATAGATATTTTTGTAACAATTAGATACTCCAACAAGTTTGAGAAATGATAGTGATGATATTTTTTTTTTCAAAACAACCACAACCTTTAGAAGAAAATTAAAATGTTAGACGTTGATTATATAATATTAGAATGTTTATTGAACTCCTGACATTCGCCTTCTATGTATGGCTTTATATAGACAAAATGGCAAAAATCAACTCCAACTATTTGTAAAACGTGTTTTTATATCTGAATAGCACTTTGTATAAATCAATCTAAACCATCCAAAATTTCAAATTTTATACCTGAACTACATCAACACGACGTCATATTGGTTGCAATAGAATTCCCAAACCACTCGGCCATATTATTTTATAATTCTCTAGCGCACAACACCTTAATATATCTTATTTTATTTTGTCTCTTCTTCTTTTCTTTCCCTTTTTTGTTTCCCATGGGGATGGAGACGAGTCGGAAAAAAGCTCTAGAATCCAAAAATCAAATTAGAAAAGAAAATAAAGTTGACCATATCGATTATATTTGTGTTCTGCCATTAAAGGTATATGTATCAATTTGAATCATAAATTGGCAAATCATAATCCAAATTAGAAAAGTCTTCATATACCTCTCCTAAAGATCTTTTTTTTTTTGAACGAAAATACCTCTTCTATTGATCAAAGACTGTTTTACCTGTAACGCCCGCGAACCAAAACTATGCGTTTTGGGGGTGGGTGTCGATCGACACTCATGTGGTGTCGGTCGACACCACTTATTTTTTGGTTCAATCAGATTGTTTTAAATTGTCGATTTTGGTCGGTTTGGTTTAGGGAAAACCATCTAACCAAGATATTTAAGTGTGGAAACGACCTAGATCGTGTTTTATTTTGTCTCAAGCCGTTTTTGAGGAAAAATACAGAGAGAAAAGGAGAAAAAACTGTTCTTGGGGTTTTAGAGAGAGTTTGTGAGATTTGAAGGTGTTTTTGGAGAGATCTTGCTGTGAGAGTGAAGATCCAAGGCTAGGAACGTGGTGGGAAGGTTTTTGTGGTGGTAGCTTCGTCTTTTGGGCTTAGATCTCTTTGTTGGCTAACGTAAAGGCAAAGTGTGATCGTGGAATCAAGGCAATGAAGAGGAAGATATTCTATGGACTCGACTGGATGTTGTCTAGCATTGCTAGGTTGCTAAAGTTGGGTTTTAGAACTTGTTAGGTTGCCGGTTCCTTGGTTTCCTGTTGTTTGACATTGAAATGGTTAGGATTGGTTATTGGTTATTCTGTTATGGATTAATATTGGATTATTGGTTTTGTTGGTTATTTAATTGGTATTGTTATTCCACTGTTGGTTGTGATTGTGGTTAGGTGGCTAGTGGATATGAGACCACTATTCATAGTTATTTATTATTATTATTATATTATTAAAAAAAAACGGGTCATGTCGTTTCATTACCAGATAAAGCAAACAATATATATATACTAGAAGTCATCCCGTGCTACGCACGAATTTAGCTTACATTGTTGTTCAATTTTATTAATTTGGAGATTATTAGTTTTTATTTGTTTACTCAGTAATGGTTATTTTTGTGATTTTAAAAATATACTGATCAGATTAATTTTTTTGGGTTCATTTGTTTGATGCTATGTGAGTTTTCATTTTATATAGTATTAGAGTATTTCAACACATGGAGATACTTTTGATTACATAGTAGAGTGTTTATGGTTTTTTTCCCTCTAGCTTTTTCATACATATTAGAGCATGTGTATTGGTGAGAAACTCATTTCTCATGATATAATATTATTTTTTTATTGTCGAGAAATTTTGGAACATCTTTCTAATATGAAAATTTGTTAGAATTATCATTTTTGAGATACCTTTTTCAAAAATAACATTTTCGAATATTTTCATTTTTGCCCTCTTTTACACAAATTACAGTATGTTAAATTAATTTGAAGAATTTTTTTTAAGTTCTGGGTTCTCTATTTTACATTTAAGATATATTTTTTATGGGTAGGGTTTGGTATTTGGAGTTTAAAATTTAGAATTTAGTCATTTTATAAATAGAAAAGAAGTATTTTTGAAAATGAACAACATCAAAAGGTATTATTGAAAAGTGACATAGAAAAAGGGGTATTTTTGAAAATGCGGTATTTGATACTAAGATTCCTAAAATATATGATACCTATATACAATCAGCATATACTACTCACTATAAAAGTCAAATTAATCAGATATAGTATAGAAATTTGCAACTCATATCGTACCATGAGATAAAAAGACATTACAAGCTTAACAACGTAGTTTTTTAAGCATATGATAGTAACATACAATATTCCTTTTTATAATAGTTTAAGATAAGTTTTTTTTTCTCTAAAAAGATGAAGAATAATAAGAAACTAAATTTACAATGGAAAGACTCATATGCATCGTCCAATAAGAAGAAGTTGCTTTACCACATGAATGCCCAAAAGGGGAAAAAATAGAGATTCTAAAATATAAGAAAGGAACAAAACCTAACATGTTCAACTTATTAAATCGTGATAGTTCACTTTTTTCATGATGTAGTAATTTTAACACAACCAACAAACACGACAACCTGAAGTAAAAATTAAAAATGGTTCAAGGCCCGACCCAAAGATCAAGCAAGTGAAGCCAAGGATTATAGCATCAATTTTTCTGGGGCATATTTTAGACCAAAAATTTTAGATCTTTTATGTCAGGAAAAAAATTATAAGTTCAGTTATTATTAGATTTTTTTATAAGTTTGAAAAAATTTAGAGGTTTTATATAAGAAAACAGTATATTAATCATGTAGATATATCCAATTTACGGATGAAATTTTATTAGGTTTATTTAAAAACCTATTTCATCTTTTGAATTGTTGGTGAATGAGCATTAGATTAATGTTAATTAAATTTGTTGTTATTGATATTTAAAGTAAACTTCAATTTCGGAAAACAAATATGTAAGTCTAATAAAAAAGTTCAGATATATCCAATTTACGGATGAAATTTTATTAGGTTTATGTAAAAACCTATTTCATCTTTTGAATTGTTGGTGAGTGAGCATTAGATTAATGTTAATTAAACTTGTTGTTACTGATATTTAAAGTAAACTTCAATTTCGGAAAACAAATATGTAAGTCTAATAAAAAAATTCCATATTCGAGAAGTTCTAAAACAATAATGAGTTATTAGGCAATATGATATTTATTTTCGTATAAATGTTTAAATGAACATAAAAACAAAGAAAAAACAAAAAAAAAATGTGAGCAAACAAAGCAAACTACAATATGGAAATAATTTTTTATATTACTATTTTTATAATTTTATTTACAAAGGGTTTTAACAAAACATTGCGTATGACATTCAAAATTGGCGGACCGGTCCATGGAGAGTAGGAAAGACATACATAAACACTTTAATGAATAAATAAATTTATCAAACATTTTTACATAATTTTTTTCTTCGTCGTATTAATGCGAACAACAAACATGATAACATGGGAAAAAAGAAATGTTGAAATTTTTTTTTTTTATGGGCCAATAGTTACTTAAGTCCAAAGTACAAATGAATTTAGTTAATTAAGTCCAAATAACAAAATAAGACAGATGTTAGATAAATAACAGGTCAAGTGTCACCTCCTAAGCAAAAGTTGAGAAAAACTTTCTTATGTTATATAAGATATGTATCTACTTATAATTAAAAGAGGAGTACATATTTTAAAATATCTAAAATGTTGATAGATATCACTCAAATTGTCATTCAAGTATTATGTATGAAGGAGATGATTAATTAAAATTGAGATGGGTAAATTTGAGAAAAAATAATCGAAATTGGAAAACCCGACCCATGAACCCAAGGATCCGTGTGTTTCTACATTGCATAAACAGACCCGACCCATTTAGAAAACACGCGGATTCTGTTGGAAACAAAATGATGGTTTCATATATTTTTCCCTCATCTCGCCGCCTCGCTAGATTCCCTTTGATCAACTTTCTTCTTCTTTGTGCTTCTTCTCTCGAGAATTTCTCGATCATTTATGAATTTGCAACCGTTGATGTGAGTGAATAGTACGCATTCTTCTCAAACTCTATGTTTCTTATGTATAATACTAAAAACAGAGCATCTTATGTGTTAGTAGGGGACTAAATCTACATATGGTTTCCAATTTTTCCGAGTAAGTTGAATATAATAACAAAAACAATTCGCAACAGTTCATAGGGTCCAATGATAGTGACACGTTTGACGTGTAGAGAACAAGATGAATGTGGTTAGTCAAATTTCAGATAATTAAACAATTCTTTTGGTTGTTTCGGTTCTTGAACCATTTGTTTTATTATGTCGTGTAGTCTTTTAGGGTTTTTTGTTGTCTAAGTTGCAGGTTTTGTTTAATTAAATTGCAGGTTTTTTTATTGTCTAAGTTGTAGGTTTGTTTTGTCTAAGCTATAGACTGCATATTTTAATAGTAACCTTCTCTTAGCCTTCTACTTCCAGAATTGACTGCATACATGTTGGCCAAGTCTGTCTCTATTTCAGGTTTATCAGTACGGTCTTAAAATTGAGATTAGAGGGTCATTGCTAAAAAGCTGACATTTTTGTATATGTTTTGCTTTTAGTTGCTGGCAATCTATGAACAGAATTGCAGTTCAAGGCTGTGTGGGGTATCAATTCGTTTGACCAGTGGGGAGTTGAGCTAGGAACAGGTTTGGTTACTCAGATGAGAAAGCACTTTCATTCATCATGCACTCAAGTTTACTAGCTTCAGTTCTCCGTCTTCCCTGAAGCTGAGATGTTACCAACAAAGTCTGTGTCCACTCTAGACACTTTTTGGCTTAAGGAAAATGCCAAGTTCTTGCTCGGAAGCATCAACCCAAACCATCTATAGCTCAGAAGCAACAAATCAAACCAGATGAGCCTTGTGTGAGGTTTTCATCAGTGAGCTTATTAAGGGAATAAATTAGTTTTCCCTTTTTTTTTTCTAGATTGTGAGACTTTGTGTTTTCATTAATTATATGCATTTTCCTAGATTTTGATATTTTTTAGAAAAGTTGAGGCATGTCCAAAATCTTCTCTTTTATTGTTTTTGAATTTTAGTTTGGATGATACTGCCCGTAATTCTACATTTCTTATGACTGGTTCATTAAGAAAAAGTTTACTTAAAAATTCTCTTAAATAAAATTTTAAGTAATCTTTTTATTTTATTTCATAGTCTACTCTATATCATCATTTTGTCAAAGAATTTGCTATTCTCCTTATATTATTATTTATTGCTAACATATTCTAAATGGATGATATTCTATATTTGAATAATATATTATTCTTCTTTTGTTAATATGTTTAAAATCATAATATTAATATTTTAACAGTAGGTTAACAAAGATATAGTTTTAGTGTTGCATTAAATATACCTTCTTTTTATATTTCAATTTGTTTGCACTTAAAAAAAAAACATTTTTATCAAATAAAAAGCAAAGATTAAACTTTTGCACAGTTTTGTTGAATTTGAATACAGCTAAATCAGTAAAAAAAATAAGACAACGACTTTCAATTGTAATTTATGTAGTCTAGAGATGGGTTAGCCTATTTAACTTTCCTTTTTTTATTCTTGATTAATAAATTAAATGTTTATGTTAAACATTTTTATAGATATGATCTCAAAATCTATATGAGTTAACTTATACATCGACAAAATTAGCGGTTTCTCTTATTGATTAGGTACTTTTTTTTACTATAACAACTATCAACTTATACTAATCAAATTTTACATAATATAAATTAAATTGCACATAAGAAAAATAGACCACAACATCAATGATCATTTAACTCATATATTTAAAATAAATAATTAAAAATGAAATTATAATTTTAAAAATGATTTTAAAATAATGAAAATGTAAACTAGAAACTTAAGATAGAATATTTTTTTGTAAATTAGAAAAATAATACCGTTAAAACAAAATTAGAAAAAGTGATATATATATTTGCATGTCCCGTGAATTCAAACGGGTTGGATGCGGGCATACTTTATACACCCACAAATTTTATATAATAATTTTTTTCAGGTAAAAAAATCTTTATCCCCGTTGTTAAACGGGTTTAGTATGACAGGTTTGGACTATTAATTTAACACTAAAACCATTAATTTCTCAAATATTATAAATTTGTAACCATAGTTCATCTTCTTACTTTCAAACAACTAAGTTTTTTTGATAAATTCAAAAACATTTCATTTGCTTATACATCAAACAAACAAAATGCACTAACCTACCATATAACTATATTACTCTATCAAACAAAACAAATCTACAAATAATATATTAT
Source organism: Camelina sativa (assembly GCF_030686135.1). Taxonomy (NCBI): domain Eukaryota; kingdom Viridiplantae; phylum Streptophyta; class Magnoliopsida; order Brassicales; family Brassicaceae; genus Camelina; species Camelina sativa. The sequence goes on from NC_141885.1 coordinate 5,642,041, forward strand.
CCAAAAAATTCAACCAAAAGAATAAACACATTTTAAGTTGTAAAATATATAAACAAAAAAAGATAATTGTTTTGTGGTGTAGCACAAGTCCAAACAAATGATAAACTAGTCATAAAAATTTCTAGGTGGAGTCATATAATATTCATTATTTTGTGAGATATGATATAATCATATGAAGATTGATACAATATTTGGTTATTTTCAAAAATTGAAAAAAAAGATTGATCATTGGCATGAAATTTGAGAAACGTGTTATCTCGAGTGTGAATATACACGTTTTAATCTTATCTCTATAACTATAAAATAGACCGACCAAGTTGACTCTATTGGACTTTTCTGTAGTCGTCACTTATATTTTTACTGCTACAAAAATAATACATTTTTAGACGACCGTGTTCGGAAGTGTCTTTAGGCAAAAATTCTACGAAAGCATTACAGAAGAAGCTTATTATTATTACATGAGTCGAGTTATGGGAACTCTTCATTAATTGAACCAAATAAAGCTAAGTTTGATATTATTATAACCAATAAAGGAAACAAATCAATACACCAACAAGGCGATCTTCTGAAAAAATGCATATATGAACTATACTAGAATGACAACTTAAATAATATTTGGTATTGAAAAGGAAAAAAATAAAAATTTGGAAAATAGTATTACAAAAACTTGGAAAAGATGCATTACCTTATAATATACTCATAGGCTCATAGCCAAAACACAACCAACTCCTAAAAAACGAAAAAATAAAAAAAGATTTTGATCTAAAGAATCATGATGATGGGGAATACGTTTGGTTCAAGCTTCGCGAATTTATTCTTCTTGTGTGCAACTATTCAACAAATCTTCCCGAACCACCTCAAGATCGCTATTAATGAGTTTCTTATCTCCACAATCCAACAACTCTCTTTCTTCCAGAGGTTCTCAGACAGATTCATTAACTTCTTCTCTCCTTATGTCGTAATAAACTTCTGTGAATACGAAGATTATCGATACAATCACGCTTTTGCGGCCATCGAGACTTACCTTGGGGCAAAAGCAACTGATAAAGGAAGCATCTAAGAGCAAGCCAGATTAAAGATAGTAAAGGCTTGGTTTTGAAACGAGACGAGACTAAAGTCCAAGATGAGTATGAAGGAATTCGAGTGTGGTGGGAGACTGAGACTGATTATTCCATAGGATTTATAACATTGAAGCTCACTTTCCATAGACGCTCGCGAGATATTGTAACCAATTCTTACATAAAATATGTCCTTGAAGAAGGCAAATCGATTGAAGACAAGAACAAGAAGATGAAGTTGTTCACAAATAACCCGAGTTCTCATTGGGGTTCCAGCAAGTCTAGTCTTTGGAGATATATTGACTTTGAGCATCCTGCGAATTTTGATACGTTAGCAATGGAACCAAACAAGGTGAAGAAGAAGAAGACAAGAGTTTCGTAACGCTTTCGGGGCTTTTGAATTTCATTGACGGGATATGGTCTGCTTGCGGACAAGAGAGGATTATTGTCTTCACGACAAATCACTTGGCAAAACTTGACCCGGCTTTAATCAGGAGAGGGAGAATGGATATGCATATCGAGTTATCTTACTGTACTTTCGAAGCGTTCAAGATTCTAGCCAAGAACTATCTGGATCTTGATTCTCATCCTCTGTTCGAAAAGATCGAGTCTTTGATAAAGGAAACAAAGATCGCACCAGCTGATGTTGCTGAGAAGTTGATGAAGAAGAATCGTGAGATAGATGCTGATGGATCTCTTGAAGATCTGGTTCAAGCTCTAGAGAGGAGGAAGAAGATTCAGAGAGATCAAGAACACAAGGACAAAAAGAGTTACAAGCAACTAAAAGCATTTCGCATGTTATTTTAAGCCTGGCTCATGGTTAACGTTTTAGAATCTAACCATTATAGTTTTATTGAACTTTTGAGCAATTTCAGAGACAGTGTAATGTTCCTAACGTTTCCAGCTTTCGTTTTCTGCAAACTCATGCTCCTTGCCTGAAAAGAAAATCAAGAACACAACACTAAAAATCTTGTCTGTTCTAAGAATTCAAGAATATATAAAACAAGAAAACCAGAAGGAAAACTTTGATAAAGTCTTTAGTGTTTTTGATAAACTCTGTGAATTCGACTAATATTAGATGAAATGAAATCCCATACAAGTACGTACCTGTTTCCTAATATACCCTTAACAATCTCTAAATACATTATTAACACCACAAATTAAAAAACAAATGAACCTCTTTTTTCTCTAATCCAAAACCAAAGAAACTAAAAAAGGGTTCCAAAGTACCTGAAAACATTTCCCACGAATGATCATCATCTTCAATCCAATCCTTGAACGTAAACTCGCAGCCTTGGCCATCGCACAGATCCTTGTTTCAGGTATAGGCAAAGCTAACATTGATATCATTTTTCGAATTCAAAAATGAATGTTTGCAGGAAAGATTGTATAAGCAATCATATTTTACCATTTGTACATGGCGTTAAAGGATTCTGTAAACGATTTTGGTTTTAAAAGATGTATCTGTAATTTGATACAACAGAACAATAATGGAGATTTTCAAAAAGGCTGAAACCGTGCGTTTACGTAGCTACCACGACAAGTACCTTCTAGCAGAGGAGGACGAAGAATCCGTGAGCCAGGACAGAGATGGGAGGTCTATGAACGCAAGATGGACGGTGGAGGTTGTAGAAGAGGCGGATGTGATTCGTCTCAAGAGCTGCTTTGGCCAGTACCTAACCGCTTCAAACATCCCAATGTTCCTTGGTATGACCGGCAAGAAGGTAACGCAAACACTACCACGAAGGCTAGACTCATCAACTGAATGGGAACCCGTTAGAGAAGGTGTTCAGGTTAGACTCAGGACGAGGTATGTTTCTACTTTGATCAGAGGCCATCTCTTCCCTATGTAGTCTTCTTGAATATGAATGGTGTGTGAGAATTTGAATTTAATAGGTATGGTCAGTATCTCCGAGCTAATGGGGGTTTACCGCCATGGAGGAACTCAATTACACATGATATTCCTCATAGGTCAACCACACAGGACTGGATTTTATGGGATGTTGATATTTTGGAAAGCAGAAAGAAGAAAGCACCCCCGGTGGTTGAACCGGTTTATACCCCTCTCCCGCCTCCTCCGCCACCACCAGAACTTCTGATGGAAAGAAAAGATGATCATCAAGAACCCAATTCACCCAAAGGATTCTCTCTCAGGTCCCCAAGATTTTCCAAAACTGAGGTTTGATCAGTTCTACACTATTATATTCATTACTAAATACACAAGTAGTTGTAGCATCTAATCAAAGAAACAAGATTTTTCTGTGAATGATTGCATCAAAAATCACTGACCTACACCTTTTGTTTTTTACATTTTATGATCAGTCTGATGACAGTGTCCGCTCACCAGTCAAGGCAGATGGCAGGCTAATTTATTATAGAATTGGGGACGAAGATGGGAACGTGGATGAAACAGCAAAGGAAGAGCTTTTCTGTTTCAAGGGTATGGGACTAGAAGAACTGCAAGAGAAGCTTGAAGAAGAGACAGGTCTAAGTGATTTATCAATCTGTTCCAAGAACCCTTTAAACGGGAAATTATATCCCCTTCGGTTACATCTCCCTCCCAACAATACACAGATGCACGTCGTCTTGATCCCTTCGAAAGGTTAGTTAGCTTTTAATTGGTTCATATTTTACCAAAACAATGACTTATGAAGAACAAGGACATAAATTAGACACTGCGGTGAACATAACAGTTTTAGTTTGTGGATTCTGGTTTAGTCATGAAAATGTGTGATATAGATGGTTATTATTTTCAGTTAGTTGGTTACGTTCTTTGGTTATATGTCAACTGTGGTTTCCCTGAATCAAAAAAAAAAACTGAAGAGAATGTGTTGAAATTTTACAGGTGATGCGAGCACTTCTTGAAGAATGTTTCAAAGTTACAAAGAGTTCGTTGTCCAAGACCACAAACTTTTGATTTCTGTTATTGTGTATTTCAGTTACACGCTGTATATCAACAAAACCTTTTTACATGAGTACACCACACTTGATGCTAAATGAATCTAACATAAGGCTGTATGTGAAATGCCTACCTAAGCAACCAAAACCCAATACTACGCCAAACATTCAAGAAGACATCGTGTTGAGATTTTGGTAAGGTTTCCCAACACGTAATTGTCAATAAGTTTCTCTTATTCTTAGTGAGATACATACCACTAACAGATCAAATTGAGTGATATGTTAAACAAGATCCTAAATCTGTGAAACGTCAAGTTTCTACAAGTCAAGAAAAGTGTCTTAGGAGAACAACATAAATCAAGGCAGTAACTGTTACGAAAGACAAGAGTGTACCTGAGCCAAACCATTGTTCCTGAGTCAAGACAAGACAGACACACCCTTATCAATCACAGGTAACCTGCAGTAACAGATTTGATTACCTAAAATATATAAGAAAATGGAAAATACTATTGAGTTTCTATGGCTTACGTTATTTAATCAGCTTTCACTGTACGAGATTCAATCCTCTCTACTCTCTTAGATGCTGAATAGGTCTGCCCAAACGCCATGCGAATTTCAACTGTAGCTACTGTTTTTCCTTTTTTGGCTCACGCTCTTCTGTTCCACTCTTCAGACACCATAAAGTCTGAATCAAACACTTCTTTACAACGTTACTCTCAAGGGCCCTCGTGAGAGGCTTATCCATTTCTTCAGGCCTTGCTTAAGTTTCCAGTTCCTGTTTTAGGTGGTCAAATGTTGCATCGAGTTCAGAAGCTCCTCTTGGTTCTTCATAAGTACTCCTTGTCCCCATTGCCACATAACCTTTGGAAAACCCTTTAGTTTGTATTGTGGCTTAGAGGTGCTCTAATATGATTTTCAGCTTCAAAGTGAGTGTTACAGAATCTGCAAGGCATCAACAGACAGAAGATGAATCACTGTGTGAATTTCTGGGTGTGACACATCTCCCGAAACAAATGTGCTAACATTCCCGTCCACCTCTAACACACTGCATCCTAGTGCCTTTCTTATTCCCTTCTGATCTATCATCCCACGAATCTTAGATGCCTCCAAATTTCGTTGAGCACTAAAGTAAATATTAGACAGTTGAACTAGAGCTGCTTCCTCTTCATCAGCATTTCCCTTCTCTAACTCAAGAAGATTTCTAACAGCTAGTTCCCCGAGTTCAACATTCTTATGCGTTCGACAACCATTCAGTAAAGCACCCCAAACAGACGCAAGCGGTTTCATTGGCATTTTTTCAATAAGACCAACTGCATCATTTAATCTTCCAGCTCTACACATCAAATCTACAATACAACTGTAATGCTCATGCTTTGGAGTAATTCCATATCGAGCTTCCATATTTTCTAACATTGTTCTGCCTTCTTGAAGAAATCCTCCATGAGCACAAGCCGCTAAAACCCCAAGAAGAACTACACTGTCAGGCTTAATAGCATCTTCATCCTCTATCCGACTCAAACACATAATAGCTTTCTTTGCATAACCATAAGCTGCATATCCTCCAATTAAGGCTGCCCATGAAAACACATTTCTCTTACTCAACTTTTCGAAAACTTCCACAGCCGTCTCTATACAACCACACTTAGCATACATATCAACAAGAGCCGTTCCTACAAATACATCAGACTTAATCCATATCTTCTTCTTCTTCTTCACAAACTCATGAATCCACTTCCCCTGAGAAAGAGCCCCAACTTGTGCACAAGCCGTTAATCCCGTAGTAACCGAAAACTCATCAGGCTCAATTCCTCTAACCAACATCTCCTTAAACAACTCCAAACCTTCAGATCCTAAACCACATCTAACATACCCATTCATCAAAACATCCCATTTCACAACATCTGGCTCAGGAATTTCATCGAACACTTTGCGTGCATCAACCAACACTTTATCTTCCACATAAATCCTCAAAACACCAGTCTGTACATGACCATCAGATAAAAAGACACCATTTTTAATCACCCAACAATGGATTTGCTTACCCACAGAGAACAAACAAGCTTTCAAACACGCAACAATCAAGAAATGAAACGTGAGATAACTTGGAGCTATATCTTCTTCTTCTTCGTCTTCACTCACCATTAACCGAAAATATCGTAAACCCAAGTGAGGAAGAGAGCTTCTTGAGCATATTCTAATCATAGTATCGTAAACGAACGAGTTACGAATCTCAATCGAATCGAATATAGCGGAAGCGTAGTGAAAGTGTTTGTTTAAATTGGGAAGATGGAGAAACGCTGTGAGAAGTTTGCTAATCGCGTAAGTGTTTCTATTGAGGCCATGGATGATGAATAGAGAATGTGTTGATTTGATTTGCTTCACTGTGTTGCAACGTTGGCTCGCGAGTATCAAAGTCTTCCATGATTGATGGAAGCTTGAGAGAGCCCTCATCGTCGTCGTATTGACGTAAATGTTAGGGACCTGTGGTCAATGGCATAAGGGTAAGCTAACGAGTAACGGCTGATTTTAGAAAAAACGGTTCGATGATTTAAAGGGGCAGGGTCTAAACGGGTAGGGCCGAAACAGGCCCGGATAGCCCATTTTAACATCACTACAACATATGGGTTTGTAGCTTCTTTAGTTATTTTCATATATGTTTCCAAGTCCCCAGTTCTATTCCGTGAATGAACTTGTTTTTTTGCATTTTTTTTTTTACCTGACCAATTTTATATTTGTTTAAAGTCTTAATTAGTTACTTTAGCCTCTTCCTTTTTTAGTCTTTTTTACTACTGGATGCATTTTTCTTTTTCTATTTTTTTTTATGATTTTTAGGTAAAATTATAAACTTTCAATTCTATTTCCAGTTTAACTTTAACAAACTTAATTCATATTTCTACTGTATAGTATACATATAAATTAACTGAAAATGTTAGTAAAACTAGTAAATTAGTAACATTAAATTAACAATATTAGTTCATCATTATATTTAGAGTTTAAATTTGTGTGATATGGTTAGATAAGTATATTTAAACCTAATACATGTATTTTATAGTTTAGTGTGAATTTTAAGTTTGTAATTTCTAATTATTAAATTAAATATATATCTCATTTAAATAATTGAGTATAATTAATAATTATAAACCAATATAAGCAACACTTTCAAAAACTTTGGCATATATTTCGATTCCAAAATTTAAAATTATGAAAAATGTAAGATATAATTTAATGTTGTTATTTGTTAAATATATATTTATTTTACATAAATATAATATTATTCCTTATATGTGTTTGTTCCCCATGCAAAAAAATGTCTGCATCGGCCACTATGTTTATGCATTATTAATTATAATTTCAACTAACAAATATACATCTGGCAAAAACTAATCTTATAATTACAAAAAAAAAATACAAAATACTCTTACTAGTATATAAATATAATATTTAAATTAATGTTTATGATCCAGATTTTTGTCAAGTATGAAATGATCAAATTTTGAACTTTTTTAGTAGTAATAATAAAATTAGTTTTCGAGTTATGATAGTGGATCCAACTATATAGAGTACAAATATGGTACGATTTAAGTACAACTTGTTAACTAAGAAATACATTATGTGAGACAAATGCGATTAAGTTTGAATGGTGAAAACCTCAACATGCAATATAACAAAAGATTTGAATGGTAAAAACTCGAAGAAATGGTGTGGCATTAATTAGATAACATATTATATATAATTAAAATGGAACAAGAATAATATTACAAAATTAAGTATACTATATAGTATCTTAACATCATCTTTATAATAATAATTAAAGCAGTTATAATAATAATAATAATAATAATAATAATAATAATAATAATTATTATTATTATTATTATTATTATTATTATTATTATTATTATTATTATTATTATTATTATTATTATTATTATTATTATTATAATAACATTTAACAATTCTAACATATGTGATTGTATAAATGGTGTCACTAAGTCGTCCCAATCTTCTGTCGCAGATCTTAAATCTGCAGCTGCAAATGCTCTTGAAAGCATTGCTTTACCTTTTTCTTTAGATCATATTAGCAATGAAGGGGAAAACCAATATTTTCTCCTTTAATCACTCAAAGATGTATGTTTTTTTTTGTTCTCAATCTACAAGTATCATCAATATTGTATCATTGTATTACATGCTTTTTATTATTTTGACTGTCAGGTTATTGTTAGAGCGGATTTCGAGAGTTCATTTGTTGAAGAAATTATGGGGTTATTATTTAACTTCTCCGAAAGTGTTGATGATATTGTGTGGAATGTGGTGGCCAATTAACAAAAAAAAAAATCAATTCTTGAGTTCACCTCTAGGGGTGAACCTCTCTTATTTATTTCCTCTTAATTAAGGAAACAAAGTATGTAAATCAATCACTTTTAAAAACAAATGTGTAAACTTTGTATTTCTTGAGTTCGCCCTAAAAAGCTCCCAGGCACGGGACTCGAGACTCTCTTACGAACCATGCCTTCCGGTGCCGGTGAGACCTCTGATCCCCGGCGTCAGGGTGTGACAAACCTTCTTAACCTCTCTCTAATCTACATAAGCTTATCCATGGTCTTTTGTTCTACCTCTAAGTCTTTTTTCCCTCAAAATCCAATTACAACTTTCCAAAAAGCTTTCTTCTCAAAGGGTTACTTTACCGATGGAAGAGCACATCTCTGCTCTACAAGCTCCAATCTGAATCAGATCTCGGATGCGGTCCCGCTTGTGAACCCGACGACAGAAGCTTCCCAACAATCCAGCTGCTCCTCATCTCTTACATCCGAGCAAGAATTCAACGCATGTAACATCCGCGAACAGAAATCCCGGTTTGGGGATGTGCATCGGTCGATGCTAGAGGAGCATCGGTCGATGCTGGAGGAGCATCGGTCGATGCTGGAGGAGCATCGGTCGATGCTGGTTCAACTTCCTGTGTTTTGACTTAAGTTAAACGCTGCGTTTTGGGTAAAGGGAAAAGGAAAACCCTTAAGATCGTTCTTTTGTCTCATTAGACGACTTTAACCGTTTTTGAGAGAAAAGAGAAGAGAGAAGAGGTTCTTGAGAGTTCTTGAGGTTTTAGAGAGATTTGAAGCTGTTCCTGTAGAGATCTGTAGCTGGGATCGTTGTACGAGCTTCCTAGGAGCGTTGTTTTGCTTGTTGGTGGTTCAGAATCTTCTATGGCAAAGTTAAGTGCATGACCATGGCTTATCTAAGCTGGAGATTCCTCTGATTTGTTTGTTTATGTGTTACTAGGCTTGTTAGAATGTTATTTGAGGCGTTAGGAAGCTTCCTGTGGCTTGGGATCGAGTCTGTTGGTTGCAGGAACGAAGATCCGGCGAGAAGCTTCGGGGAAAGCGATACTCGGCATGTGCATCTGTCGATGCACTATGTGAGTCGGTCGATGCTAGTGCGAGGACGGCGCGAATTGACCTATGAGCATCGGTCGATGCCAAGTGGAGGCGTCGGTCGATGCGATTAGGGTTTCCGCGTGATGTCGAGCATGTGTCGGTTGATGCAAGTAGAAGCATCGGTTAATGCAAGTGAACCTTGTGTCGACCAATGCATACCTAGTGTCGGTCGATGCTGTTCCCTGTTGGTGTCGGTCGATGCAAGCTTTGTGTCGGTCGATGCAGAGTCTGGTTTGTTGTGGATTGTTGTTTGATGGTTAGAGTATCTCTATTGCTTGTGTCTATAGGACAGTAGATGGTAGGATTGCCTTACTGAGAGTTTATAAAATACTCATGCATTGCAATTTGTGTTTGTGGTGCAAGTAAAGGCAAAGTGTGATCGTGGAATCAAGGCAATGAAGAGGAGGATTTTCTATGGACTTGAATGGATGTTGTCTGGCATTGCTAGATTGCTAGAGTTGTGATGTGAGCACGGGATCGGACACGCATCCCGGACCGCTCGAGCCGGACCCGGACACCTCTTGGACACTCTAATCATCCACGGGACAACTTCGAGCCGGCATTCCTAGAATCATTCCCGGTGCAGCCACTCGGACTCCAAGACACAAGATCAACAACTGCGTCCACGCGATTATCCAAGAAGACCAAGAGATCGATTCGGCCAAGGCAACCATCGGCAAGATCGTCCGTACGGCCTTCGTCCTTACCCAAGGATGAGGGCGCCAAAGACGTTAGAATCATGCCTCGTACTCTTTTTCCTTATTTCGGGTTTTTCCCATGTGGTTTACCGGAGAAGGTTTTAATGAGGCAACGATTTCTGACGCACAACACCGCGTTTTGAAGCCATGACGTGGTTCCCGCGTCCAGCCAATGATGTGGCATTTCTATCTCCTTCTTTCCTTCCCTTATTTCATCTTGAACCTTCTATGACCGTTGGATTGGTCTTTGCTTTGATTTACTTTTGCTTTTGCTTTATGTCCAAGTGTATGGTTCAGATCATGGTTGCGCGTCTAGGGTTTTAGTGTCCCTCTTATGTAAGCTTGCCTATATAAAGGCCTAAACCCTCATTGTAAAAGGCAGACATGAATAAGAATTATTTTTCCAAAGAGAGAATCTTTGCTTCTTGTCTCACCCTCTCCTTAGCCCAAGTCCGGGACTTGGCTCTTGAGAAACCCTAGGAGATTCACAAACCGGGTTCATCGTCCCCTAGTCTGACCGTATCACGGGCCGTGCCATCTCCCGTGTGTCATCGCATCGATCCACACTTCCGTCCGGATCTTGTCCCACTTCCGTCCATCTCTTCCGGAGATCGTCGAGTCAAGTTTCTCATCGGTCGATCCCCTCCATCCCATCAAAACTTGAAGTTAGCCGACTAGTTCGAAGGTCGTACGTCGATCTGCATCCAAAGATCCGTGTCCGACCTTCCGCAATGACTGTTCATACATCCGCAGCGACTCTCCGTCCGCAGCGTCCGTCCATCCGACCGTAGCGACCATCCGTCCTCGACTTAGAACTCCGTCCGAGCCTTTAGGCCGACCTGGGTTCGCATAAAGTTGGGTCATTAGAACCATTGCTAGGTTGCTGGTTTCATGTTTTCTGATGATTGATTATTGGATTATTGTTATATCTGATTATTGGTTATTATTTATTGGATATTTGTTGGTATTGGATATTTCCGCTGTTGGTTGTGATTGTGGTTAGGTGGTTAGTGGGTATGGGACCACTAGTTGTAGTTTATTGTTATTTAATATTTAATTATTTATTATTTAAAAAAAAAAAAACGGGTCGGGTCGTTTCAACGCTACACCAATTGGCTCTAGATCTGGACTAGCATCGGCACCACCATTGTTTCCTTCCCACTGGTTTTCGTTGATGGCAGGAGCTTCTCTTGGACCATCTAGTGTGCCTTTTCCAGTGGGAACACCGACGGCACACGGCGAGCTCAAAAGCTGGCGAATGGTTCCCTTAGATGCTTTACCATCTCACATCACTCCAATCTTGCAGAACGGCGATGACCTTTTCTCCCATCACCCACCACCAGAAACCCTATGGTTTGTTAGGATAGGCCTCGCTTATCATTGTTGTTCATTAACGCCATTGTGGCCCATATCCAGGTCTGATTTCTTCATTGCTCTGCTTAACCTTACTCAGAATCGTGTTTGCTGGATAATGGTGAGATTGATCTCCCATTTGGTCATAGGAACACTATCCTTAGATAAGACTAGCTTATTCCTTTCTCGAAACCATATGGATATTGCACTTTACTTGTCATCGGATGCAAATTTATTGTTGAATCTATGTGGAGTTTTATCTTTCTCAAACATTATGTGTTTTGTTGCTTTCCAAGCAACTATCCTACTCCCTGACCTTGAACCGAGTTTGAACTCTCCCAGATCCGTTGTTGATAAGTCTATATCAAGCTCAACCTCTTTAGCACCCATTACCTCTGCTTGGTCAAGTCGAGTAACCCTCGGTAGCAGAACATTGGCGGCTTTAGATTGGTTTGTTAGATATGTGTGTCGAGGCCAGTATTTTAACGTTGGTAGGATGTTTGCAATTTTTAACTATAAGTATGATCCTGACCTGACCTTGGAGTTGAAACCGATGTTTATGCCCATTGCTTCCATTTCCCACCTATCGCCACTAGACTGTAAGCTTGGTTCTGTTGAAAAATCTCAAAGCCAAACCGACTACAAGCTTTGTGTGGATTTCCTTAACCTCCATGGCTTTGAGCTTCATGTGAGGGAGGACCCACCTGAATTGTTACGGTTTAATGCCCATTCTTTGCGAACCCCGGTTGTAGCTTCAACTAGAGTCATGAGGTCTGTTTCTAAAAGATTAGAAGACTTTGCTCTTATATTTCTGATCCCTCCCCTGTTGGCGAGAAGCCCTCCATCTGTTCCCTCCGTGGAACACTCTTTTACAAGCTCAAATGCGTTGTTATCCGCTAGAGCCGTTCATGATCACCTGTTGGTCAAGGATCTCGTGAAGCTTGGCTTCAAAGACGAATCCACATTGGTTCCAGTAGATTTCTCAAATATTTTAAAACTTGTTCAAGTTGAAAATCCCTTTGTTAAGCCCATGGAGCTCTTATCCTTTTGTTGCTTTGTTTGTGTTATCTTTTGTTGTAAGAACTCACCTCTTTTTGAGGTTTCAGCTTAAATGAAAACTTTGGTTTGACAAAAAAAAAGTATGTAAATCAATCAATTTTACAATTATTAATTCTAACATTATATAATATTTTTTAGTTATAACAGTTAAATCCAAACTATTTTTTATAAACCCAAACCGACATGTAATTTTGTTTAATTGTATAATTTAAACCTTAATCACTCTTTTATAAACCCAAACCGACATATAATTTTGTTTTATTGTAAAATCTAAACACTAAACCTTAACCATTCTTTTATAAACTCAAATCGACCTATAATTTTGCTTAATAGTAAAATCTAAACCATAACCACTCTTTTGTAAATCCAAACCAACATATAATTTTGTTTAATTGTAAAATCTAAACTTTAACACTCTTTTGTTAACCTAAACCAACATATAATTTCATTTAATTGTAAATCTAAACTCTAACCATTCTTTTATAAACCCAAACTGACATATAATTTTATTAATAATAAAGTTTAAACCCTAATTCTCCTTTATAAACCTTAACCGACATAATTTCCTTAATAAAAAATCTACAGAATTTGTTTTATAAATTTTTTTTTTAATCGTCTGCATTTCAATAATAGAAGAAAGAAGTTTAACAATGAAAAATACAAAAAGAAAGAGGAGTCGGGAACCAAAAGAAACGACATAACCTCAAAAACCTGATACTAAACACGCCCCTCTCGTTCAATCTGCTCATGTAACCAAGCCGGACCACCCAAAGCTAAATACGTATTCAACCTACCGTCACGTGTGACACTCTTCGCAATCGATCGTGCCACTCCGTTCGACTTTGGGGTCTCCAAATGGATCTAGACCACCTGCATTTGATTGAGAACCTGACCAATCTTATAAAGGCTTGAGTGGTACTTAGGCTAGTCCTGGGGTCTCTCTAGAGCACTCATTACCGCCACACAATCTGTCAAAACCTCACACGACAATATATGTAAATCCCGCAAACTCTCAAGACACCATAACAGACATTGCAACTCTGCAGCAATTCGATTCACTGTCGGTAGAAAAGCGTGGCGGGAATGAAACAATACATCACCAACATGATTCCTAAGGATCCAAGCTCCACCAGCAAAAAAATGACTGTTGACCCAAGAGGCACATAAGTTACATTTAAGCGTTCCTACAGCCGGTCTAGTCCATTTCTTATGTAGGAACAAAGCTCTTCCCCCACCCGAACCATGATTTTGTTCCTGGTTTTGCAATCTGTTCTGTTTTAACCATTCCTCTGCATCTGCCACTGCACCCGCAATTAGCACGTAAGGATCCTGTACCCTGCTGGTAAACACCACCGAGTTACGTGCCTTCAAAATCTCCCAAAGTATCCAAGGTATAGCAACCCGCAATCTCAAGGGAACCTCAATTTTGGTTAGTAATAACAACAAATATTCAACATTCTTTGAGACTGATGCTGAAAAACCTTGGACTGGCATTGGTAAAGCAGTTGCAGACCAAACCTCTGTCGCAAAGGCACAATTAAACAGAACATGCGAGACGGTTTCTTCTTCAGTCTGACAAACCTGAGAAACATGATTAATTTGTAAACCATGCCTCCTTAGACAATCTGCAACCACCAAAGCACCAGATAGCACTCTCCAGAAGAACATTTTGATTTTTTGAGCCGTCTCCACTGTCCATATTTTCCCTTTCAGAACATTCAAAGCTTGTGCACTTTCTGATTTCTCATCACACCTCGCAAAATCTTTAGATATCAGCCAGTATCCACGCTTAACATAGTATTTCCCATCATTGGTGTACGCCCACACCAACCTATCATGTAAGCGACAATCCGGAGGGAAGGATCTAATTTTGGTGACATCACACGGAGGAAAAAGTTCATGTGAACTCTGTAGATTCCAGTCATCCTGAGGGTTTATGAGCTCCGAGACTTGGATATTCAAATTAATCATTTGTTCCTTATTGCATGGTCTCCTTGGTAACTCATCAAAAATCCATTTATCCAACCATACACTAGTATTTTGACCATTACCTATTGATTTCATTAGGCCATTTTCCAATAATTCTCTACCAAAGAGTATACTTCTCCATGCATACGATGGACGTGGCCCAAGAGTAGCCTCCATCAGCGATGTTGTGGGAAAATATCTGGCATTGTAAACCCGCGCCAACAACGAAGATGGAGCATCTAAAAGGCGCCAAGCCTGTTTTGCAAGAAGGGGCTTGATTGAACCAGCCAATATCTCGGAAACCTAAACCCCCTGCTCCTTTGACTTTCACATTTTCTCCCAAGAAACCCAATGCATCTTCTGTTTCTCATATGTTGCATTCCACCAAAAGTTAGCCATAACACTGGTTATCTTCTTGCATTGATACTTCGAGAGCCGGAAACAGAACATTGCATACACCGGGAGTGCTAAAGCTACAACTTTAAGCAACACTTCCTTGCCTCCCAAGGAAAGGGTTTTTTCAAACCATCCTCGCAATCTAGAGGTCAAACGATCCATTATGTATGCTAACATATCCTTCTTAGATCCGCTGAAACATTCCAGGATTCCTAAGTACGTTCCAGCCCCTCCCTCTTGTTCAATTCATGTAAACAACCCAATTGGCCGCCTCATATATGGATCTAACCTCTTCCCAAAGGTTATCGATGATTTTTGGAAATTAATCTCCTGACCAGATGCAGCCCCATATAGATGTAAACATTGCAACAAGTTAGAACACTCCTTCAAGCTCGCACGACACAAAAATAAGCTATCATTAGCAAAGAGAAGGTGCTGGATCGACGGGCAGTCTGGAGTGAGTTTCAAACCCGTAAGTCGACCATCTTGTTCGGCCTTGTTCATTACATGTACAAGTGCCTCAGCACACAAAATAAAAAGAAAGGGTGATAAGGGATCCCCCTGACGTATCCCCCTCTCAAGTTTAATAAAACCATACTCCTTCCCATTGATAAGAACCAAGAAGGTGACTGACCGCACACAACTCATAATCCACTATACCCATTTGATATCAAACCCAAGCTTAAGGAGTAATTCTTCAAGGAAGTTCCATTCTACTCGGTCGTATGCTTTTGACATATCTGTCTTTATGGCCAAAAACTCCTCATCACTACCTGATTTTGTCCTAAGCGCATGAACTAGTTCATGTGCCAATAGGATGTTATCTGAGATAAGTCGACCGAGACGAAAGCCCCTTGAGTATCTGATACTATCGATGGCAAAAACCGTTTAAGCCTTTGACATAATACTTTATATCACCGTCTTATAAATTTGTTTTGTTTTTTAATTTAATTTTGATTTATTTTTTAAATATGATGTAATATTTTGATTGGTTAATTAGGAGGGGTGAATAAGAGACTGAACCCAAAACCGATCAAACCACATACGACGGTCATTTATTTGGTTGAACCGTTGACTTAACTCATTTGTGTGAGAGAGACCGGTTCAACAAAAACGGACCTTCATCTTCTTCACCCCAAAAAATCACTCAAATCCAGAAAGAGACGATCTTTCAGAAAGAGGTAACCTTCTTCTCTATTTCCACGTTATGGGGATTCAATTCCGTTTCTGGGTTTTTAAATTTCGACTTGGATTTATGTGATTTCTATGAAAAAGTTTCAATCTTTGGGTGTCGTTGCAGATATATTTGCTCACTCGTTAAACAATGGTGAAAGCAGTGGTTGGAGAAGATACTAGACTTACTTCTATTGAAGATCGTCTCTCTCACTCAGCTGTTCCTGCTGAGGTAAATAAATTTGATTAGTTTTGGTGTTATTGTAAATGCATGTTGTCTTCTCTGCCTTGAGATAAAGATGTGATTTAAAAAAAAAAAACTTTGTTGTGAGCATAGGTGGGTCTTGTGATAGGGAAGCTTAGCTCTGTTCTGGATCGTGGTTTTGTGTTTGATTTGATTCCCACACCGAGCAACGATGATAGAGAACCAGCTTGCTCGGTTTTGGAGACTAAAGATGATAAAAGGAAGCCTTCCAAGTCGAAATCAGAGTCATCTTCTCTATCGATTGATTCCGATTGGGTAGCTGAACATGCTCGACAGGTTTGTTTTCCTGTTTGTGACTCCCATTTTTGTTGTTAGATGAATGTGTTTGGTTTATGATGATTGGCATTGTGTTGGATCAGGTATCGAGAATGTTGTTGGGTGGAATGAAGGTTGTTGGTATCTATGTATGGGCTAGTGATGCTGCTTTTAAGAATTCTACTATGATCCTTTGCCAGGTAACTTTGTGGGGGAGATTAGTTTTTTTCTCCTGTAATTTCAAGTGAGATCACTTTGATATGTGTCTCTATGGTTTTCTTTGAAATAGGAGATTAGTTTTGATTGTGTCTCTGTGTCTTTTATTTGTTAAATTAAGATTTTAGGGGGTTAATGAGTAGAATGTTATACATGATAATGGATCTAAGTTATGGGAACCTTTTATTAGGCTATCAAGGGAGTTACAGATGCAATACGACATTTGGATCCCAGCTTGGATGAAGCTCTTCTTATTCACATATGTTACAGTCCAAGGAGGTATTCCCACCTTTTAATGGATTCAGTTTTTAGGAATTTGGTGAATTATTTCGGGTACTTAAACTAATGATGACACATGTTTTTGCAGATGGAGTTGTCGAACTTGTTTGTTGAGTTCAAGTATTACATCAAGTAGCCTTCGACCTTGTGACTTTAAGCTAGGAAGGGTGTTAAGTTCTCTACAGAGATTTAAGTGCAGCTACAGCTTTAATTTCAGGTAATGTCACTGCATTTTGATTTGGATTTTGGAATTATACATTCTATCTCTTTTGATGAATGTAAATTTCATGTATAACTTTGATATTTGATCAGCACTCAGGCGCGTTCTTATTATGATTTCTCTGAATGACCATACTTATATAAATACTGGAACTCATTCTTTTTGTATTTATTCCTGACCGCAATCTAATGATATTTTTATTCACTTTTTCGCAAGTAGATTACCAATTTACCGTGAGGGTGAATCAACTGTGCAAACATTTACTGACATCCTCCGTCGAGAACTTGCAATTCATGCAAAAGAGCTGAAGAGTGCAAATGCAATGGTTGATGGGGACTTGGTGAGGAGAAAGTAAAACCTATACGGTTTATATTTCTATGTTGATTGTTGGATATTGTTGGATGTTGAGTTCTTAAATTGATTTCCAGCTCTATAGCTTGATGCTACTTTCTAGTTATTTTAATCAATAGTATCATGCAGTTAGGTTATCCTTGTGGATGGCGTCTGTTTGAAATGTAGCTTCATCGAGCATTGTTACGTCAGTTCAATTATATAGAGTGTAGACTACTGATAAGGGATGCTATCTTTGCTGGTAATAACCTTCCCTTGTTTCTAATTTTTTTTCTTAACTTATGTTGGGCTGAAGGTTCATAACGACGAGCCTTGCAACACGGATGGCGAACATGAAGTTGAACTATTGTTCCCATTCATGAAAGATAGTCGTACTGAAGGTATGTTTTTCTCACTCTACTTAGCCATACTGATTTGGTTTGCTATTGGACATGTCTTTCTGATGATTGTATCTGATATCATGTTTATGTTGGTTGAGAAGCATTAACTGCAAAGAATATTACTGGAATTCTACTCTTCGGTGGTTCTTTATTCTCTTATGCCTACTTGAACATGAAAGAACCAGTTTCACAAGCTATTACTGATATTAAGGTATTGCAACGATGTCTCTTCCCTTTTTTATCACAAGCTTGTGACATTTCTATTGGAGTTATTGAATTTTTAAATAATTTGTTGATGGTGGTATATTTCTTTTCAGGCTGACATTATTAGGAGTCTGCAAAGTAGATTGGACATTATCTGTGACGAGGCTGAGCAGGATGTCAATCCAAAGGATGTTGGAGACGATGAGGATGCAAATGATATGTCAAAAATTCCCATATCCAAACTCATCTTCAAATCATCAACGTGAGTTAGCTGTTAAACATAACAGTTTCTGATTGTCTGATACAACTTAACGTTTTAATGTTTGTAAACAGAAAAGTATGCCATCTCCGTCTTCCTAGGAGAGTTCTTATTCCGTGGCTGGCAGATATGTATATCTGCGATTATCTACAGCCATTTGAGTCACACGAGGTATATGAGCCAACCTGTCTCACATTCATTTCACCTTTGTTAACTGTTCCTCCAAATGTTAATGCGTACGTTTGATGATTTTCTGAAAAGGTGGTAAAAGAACGTTGGATTGAGTTAATGTCTATGGAACATTCTTCTATTGACGCATCAAAGATTTCAGAAGTGGAAACCGAAACTTCTTTATTGATTGCGGAATCAATGTGGGACGTGATATCTCATGCGACTTCTGCTTCCAATTTCCGGTTAGAAGGGAACGTGGAAAGGACAATGGGTGGAGACGAAAGCAAGAGAACAAGTAACGCCGCCGGTAATGCATCCAACGTCCCTATTTTGGTAGGGATTTTAGTGCTTTTACTCTCGATTGTAATAGGATTCATGCTTTACCAGAGTGATTAGCAAATATCACATAAATCTCTGTTTTGATCAAACCACAAATGAATTGAGTTTTGTTTCTAGAATTTATACTTATAGAGGGAGTTTGTTTTTCCGATGATATCGGTTTAGTAACTGAGATACTGAGAAAGCAAACGACTCCTTATTGAGCTCAGCATGAAATGCACTCTTTTAGTGACATGTTCCGATGCATAAGATGGATTTAGTTATTATACGCAACTTCAAAATCATAGTGGGGATGTAGCTCAGATGGTAGAGCGCTCGCTTAGCATGCGAGAGGTACAGGGATCGATACCCTGCATCTCCACTTTTTATTCTTTCTCTCCTTTGATTTTTTTTAGATTCAATGTCTTATTCATCCTCTCTTAATTAACCAATCAAAATATAATAGTATGTCATGTCATGTCATATTAAAAAAATAAATCAAAATTAAAATAGTCATCATCTCCACTTTTTATTATTTCCCTCCTTTGATATTTTTACATAGATGTCTACAATGTTTTGATAGTTGTCTTTTTTTTTTTTTTGGCAAAATATAATATTATGTCATGTCATATCATATTTAGAAAATAAATCGAAATTTAAAAAAAAAACAAATTAAAGAAACAAATCATGAATATTTTTTATTAAGGAATCTATGTCGTTTTAAGTTTATAAAAGAGAATTAGGGTTTAAACTTTATAATTAAAAAACATATATATATATATATATATATATATATATATCGGTTTGGAATTATAAAAAAAAATTAGGTTTTAGATTTTATAATTAAATGAGATTATATGTCGGTTTGGGTTAACAAAAGAGTGGTTAAAGTTTCGATTTTGTAATTAAACAAAATTATATGTCGGTTTGGGTTTACAAAAGAGTGGTTAGGGTTTAGATTTTACAACTAAACAAAATTATATCTTGCTTTGGTTTATAAAAGAGTGGTTTAAGTTTAGTGTTTAGATTTTACAATTAAACAAAATTATATGTCAGTTTGGGTTTATAAAATAGTGGTTAGGGTTTAAATTACACAATTAATCAAAATTATATGTCGATTTGAGTTTATGAAATGACCAGACCCGTTTTTTTAAATAGATAAATAATAATAATAATAATAATAATAACCCAAACTAGTGGTCCCATACCCACTAATCACCTAACACAATCACAAATAACGGAATAAAATAATCATACCAATAACCATTAACCAATATTAAACCATAATAAATATCCAAACAACATAAATAAAAAAACCAATAATCCTAAACAATGTTCTAAGCGGTCCAACTCTAGCAACCTAGCAAGCCAGACAACAACCAGGTGAATCACTAGAACATCCTCCTCTTCATTGTTTTGATTCCACGTTTACACTTTGCCTTTACCTGCATCACAAACACAAATTGCAATGCATGAGTATTTTATAAACACTCAGTAAGACAATCCTCCCATCTACTGGGCTATACACACAAGATATAGAGACATCTCTAACCATCAACCAACAATCAATAACCAACAATAACAAACCAGGACTCTGCATCGACCGACACCAACTAGGGTTGTATCGACCGACACTAGCGTGCATCGACCGACACAAGGTACACTTGCATCGACTGACACACACACTGCATCGACCGACACATGCTCGACATTTCACGAAATCCCTAATTGCATCAACCAACGTCTCCACATGGCATCAACCGATGCTCCTAGGTCAATTCGCGCCGTCCTCGCATTGCATCGACCAACGCACAAAGTGCATCGACCAACGCACATGCCAAGCATCGTTCTTCCCCGAAGATTCTCGCCGGATCTTTCTTCCTACAAACGTTAAACTCGATCCCATGCCACAAGAAAGCCTCACGGAGCTTTAACTAACATTCTAACAAGCCACACAACACATAAACAGACAGATCAGAGAAATCTCCAGCTAAGACAAGCCATGGTCATGCACTTACCTTTGCCAAGAAGAATATGAACCTTACACAAGAAAGAAAACGCTTTTAGGAAGCTCCTACAACGATCCCAGCTACAGATCACTACAGGAAAAGCTTCAAACACCAAGAACTTCTCAAGAACACTCACAAAACTCTTTCTCTCTTTCTTTCTCTGCAGAAACGGCCAAACCTTGGCCACAACACGACAAATCCCATTTATATCCGCTTTCAGGGAGCGGATGGAGGATCTTTTTCGGTCTCTTCAGTGTCCCGATCAGTTTAGGGTGGATTTGGCAGTGCACTACTTGTCAGGTGATGCACGTGTGTGGTGGAGGTCTGTGATAGCACAAGGGTGCAGCAGGATATGACTTGGGTGGATTTTGTGAGGGAGTTTAAATCCAAGTATTTTTCAACAGGAGGCTCTTGATCACATGGAGGCACAGTTCTTGGGGTTGCCTCAGGGGGACCGTACAGTGCAGGAGCTGGCTGCA
Source organism: Camelina sativa (assembly GCF_030686135.1). Lineage (NCBI taxonomy): Eukaryota > Viridiplantae > Streptophyta > Magnoliopsida > Brassicales > Brassicaceae > Camelina > Camelina sativa. The sequence goes on from NC_141885.1 coordinate 5,663,482, forward strand.
GAGTTCAGTCGAATTGTGGGGTATGCAGGTCGGGCTTTGGAGCCAGAGTCGGCTAAGGTGAGGAGGTTCTTGTTGGCTCTGCGGGATGATCTGAGGACTCGGTGCAAAGTGATGAGCTATGCTACAAGAGCAGAGCTGGTTGAGGTTGCAAGTGGGCTGGAGGACGACTTGAGGTCCAAGCGGTAGACCGTGGTGGAGCGGGTACGAAGTATGCCAGCCCATATCTCTTGATACTTGGTTGCTTAGGGGTGGTTGGTTGTGCGACTAAGTACCAAGATGAGGTGGTGCTTGGGATGCGGGTTGATGGATTGGATTGTGATATCTTATTTTACTTATGTATTTTCGTTGAGGTTGTAACGATTATGACATTTTTGAGATTAATAAGATGAGTTTTTTTTCTTTGTGTTTGACTGTTGTTGACATGGGAAAAAGAGAAATAGCTCGGGTTTCTATTTTTGGAAAATTTCCATAAATAAGAAGTTTCCACAAAAAGGAGGTTTCCAGAGTTTGAAAGTTTCTAAAAAGGGAAATTTTTGTGAAAAGTGTAGAGGTAGATTAAGTCGGAAGATACTCGATGGCATCAGACTTGTTTGCTCAAGACCGTGAGGGCCCAACTCATGTGATACCGATAGCTCGATGGACTTTGTGGCCAAAGAGTGGGAGTGGTATGTTGCTTCGGATGACGATCCGAGAGCGCGCTTTAGGGTGACGACCCAAGAGCGGAATATTTGAGACTCCCTGGACACCGTAGTTGTGAGCCGCGGCTCAGCAGTGAGCTGGTATGTCTCGAGGGTGGCGACCCGAGAGCGGAGGGAGTGTGTGTGAGTGACTTCCTGGATGCCGTAGCTTAAGGCGGTTAACCTGATAGCGAGTCGGCATGATTCGTTGGTTGCGACCACGGACGGTGGAAGCACTGAGTTGTGAGCAAATAACGTCTATGATGTGAGTATATTTGCTAGAGGGAGACCTCGGGGTTCAATCGGAGATGTACGGGCTGTTGCGACAGTTGCACGGGAAACCTTGGCTGACGTGTTGAGTCCAGTCGGAGGACGTGCGGGTCGTGTTGACGGTGGCACGGAGGTCCTTGACGGATGGACGGTGCTGCAGGATTCGAGGATGAATCCTTGTTGGTGGAGGAGAATTGTAACATTCGCAAACCAGATATAGCATTTTTGGTCTGATTGTCGATTGACATCCTTGGTGTATCAATCGACACCAACATTTCCAGTTTTGATCGGTTTGTTTTAATTGCTGTTTGGTTCGGTTTGGTTCAATTAGAAATCCCTAAACCGCATATATAAGTGGAGAAGCGACGAATTACGGGTTTTAAGGTTTGTTGTTTGTCGCCATTGAGTGAGAAAAGAGAGAAAGAAGAGAGAAAACGTTGGAGAGTATTCTTGAGAGTTTTTGGCTTGTTCTTGGTGGTTTTTGGTGAGATCTGTAGCTGTAGAAGGGAAAGCTGTTGTTGGGAACGAAGGAGAAGCTTCCTAAGGTGTTGTTTCCACCATTTCTCAATCAAATCTTCTTGAAAAAGAGGTGAGTGCTTGACCATGACTGATCTAAGCCTGAGATCTCTTTTCTTTTTTGTTCTTTGTCTATTTGTGGTGTTTTCTTGCTTAGGTTTGAGGTTTTCGTGTTTCCCATAGGTTCCTCAGGCATTTGGGTGAGTTTGGAACGATTTCGAGATGATTTGAAACGGAGGATCGGCGTTCGGGTTCTTGCAGTTTGTGTCTGCGGAAGCAGTGTCAATCGACATTAGTGTGGTGTCGGTCGACACCATATTGTTCTAGTGTCGATCGACAGTAATCTGGTGTCTGTCGACACCAATCTTAACCGATGATGAAAGATGTGTTGATTGTGTTTATATGTTTAGCTTAACAATGGAATCTCAGTTGCTTGTGTGTATAACCTAGTAGATGGGAGGATGACCTCACTGAGTGTTTATAATAATACTCATGCATCTCAATATGTGTTTGTGGTGCAGGTAAGGCAAAGTGTGATCGTTGAATCAAGGCGATGAGGAGGAGGATGTTCTAGAGGCTTGATTGATTGTGGTCTAGCTATTATTGAGTTGATATAACATTGTAGGTTGTTGGAACTTGGTTATTTCATTGTTGGTTCCGGATTATTGCATTGTTGGTTATTGGATTGGTATTGTTGGAATTCTTATTGGTTTAATGGAATTGTTGTTGTTTGTTTCTAAGTTGTTAGTGGGTATGTGACCACTATTGAATTAATATCATTAAAAAAAACTGGAAGGGTTGTTTCAAAATTATCACCAAAATTGGAAGAAAAAATAAAAGTGGAATGCAAGAGATATGTATGCATAATTATATTTCAATAAGTTATATATTTTGATATTCTAAGATGTGAATAAATAAAAGTGTAAAAAATGTTAATGACATTTAAATTAATTTGTTATATATTTTATTATTTACCAATAATAATAAGAATAATACTGATATAATAATAATAATAATAATAATAATAATAATAATGATGATGATGATGATGACGATGAAAGAAGAGAACTTAAATTTGTAATATTATTTTTATCATTATTATTACTATTAATCCATTTTAATTTTATATAATATTTTATCTAAATATTAGTTCCACTCCATTTCTTACATTTTTTACCATTCAAATATTTTGTTTTATTGCATGTTAGGGTTTTTACCATTCAAACATTATTTTTTACTACTTATTTTACATTAACCGCATTTGTCTCACATAAAGTATTTCATATTACCAAATTGTACTTAAACCGCACCATATGTTTATCCTATATCATTGAATACACTGTCATAATTCAAAGCATAATCTATATTATTAAAGCATAATCTACCAACATTTGGACAATGGCTTTGTTTTGGTAGTTTTCAAAGAAAAGGGTTAGTAATCAATAATTATTCATACATTAGTATATCATTGAAATAATTTTTTCTAGCCTTTCAAATTAAGTCGGATAAGCGCGGATTATTTAAAAACCGATTAGTTGACCTGATTATCTATTCAAATATATTTATAATGTATTAAATCAACCATAATCTTGCCTAAATCTTAATCGGTAAGAATATTTAATTAAGGAAAACATATACATCAGAATTAAATAAGGAAAACGTTGTAAATACATAATAAATCAAATCTAAATTTCTGATTCTTTATCAATATTTTAGGAAAAAAAAGAAAAAAAATCAAGAAACGGAAATTAAATTACTTTAAAATATATTTTAAAATAATAAAGTATTCATTATAGCCTTAATAATATACTGTTATTTAATATATAAGATATGTGAAATTAATAAAAATAATTTCATATTATTTTAATGGATATAGAAAATATATCTAAAATTAACTTATTTGCAAATACTCTCTAAAATACATGATATGCAAGAAATATCTTTAAAAATATCTTATTTAACTAATATATTCTGTAATCATAAATAAAAATAATATATATTTATAAAAATAAAATATTTCATGGATTTCATTTGTTGTTTAAGAAAATTTATAAAAATTCATTTTTCAAACATAAAAAAAAGAAGCAAAGAAATTTCAATTTATATTTGTATTTCAAAATAGTAATTAACCTAAAATAAGTATTTAAAACTCTAAAACTCAATAATTACGATTGGTTGACTATATTGTATTACTTTACGTTTATGCAAAATTGAATATTAATATAATATCCGCGAACCGATAATTTGATTTGGGGGTGGGTGTCGATCAACACCAGGGGAGTGTCGATCGACACCAGCAATTTCTGGTTCGACCAGATTGTCTTAAATGGTTGATTTGGTCTGGTTTGGTTTTTGTTGAATCCCTAACTTGGTGTATGTAAAGGGAAAGTCGCCTAAGGGTTTTGGAAAGCGCTTTTTGGTGGTCTTTTTGCCGTTCTAGAGAGGAAAAGAGAGAAAAGAGAAGTGCTTGAGAGTTTGGTGGTTTTTGGGAAGATTGCTGGCTATTCTTGAGAGATCTGAAGCTGGGAGGGCGTTAGAAGCTTGCTAGGAGTGTGTGGATGCCAGTTTGGGTCAGAAACTTGCTGCAAAAAAAAATGAGTGCTTGACCATGGCTGATCTAAGCATGAGATCTCTTTTGTTTTATGTTTTATTCTCTAAAACACAAGAAATATCTTTAAAAATATCTTATGTAGCTAATATATTTGTAATCATAAATAAAATAACATATATTTATGAAAATAAACTATTTCATGGATTACATTTGTTGTTTAAGAAAAATTATAAAAAATTCATTTTTAAAAAACAAAAAAGATGCAAAGAAATTTCAATTTTTATTTGTATTTATAAATAGTAATTACCCTAAAATAACTATTTAAAACTATAAATTCAATAATTACAATCGATTGACTATATTGTATTACTATATATTTATGCAAAATTGAATACTAATAAGTAGTTTTTTTTATTTATTTACTATGAACAAATCTTCTATTGCATAAGGAAACAAATTATCTGTCAAAAAATGTGAGAAAAGCACAAATTAGTTATGTTCTTACCCAAAAATCTTGGACGATAAAAATGGTCTAATAGTTAATTATTTAAAAGAAAACTGTTATGGGACATAAAAAAATTACGGGTAGGGACGATATGAAACAGGACGAGACATGATAAAACGGGATTGGACGAGATGTCTTTGTCATTTTAAAATAGTTACTTGTAGGTTATATCATATAAGTAAACCAAATATACTACTTAACAATATTTAAAATTTTGAAATTATAAAAAATACATAAACCATAACATTCTATGCATTAAAAAAATACATCAATTAATTACAATATATGTCTTTCCGTGCTGTAGCAAGAGGTATCACCTAGTTCACGATCATATTGTGCGAGAGCTCCGGTCCTCCGGAATTAGGGTCTCCCATGGTTTCTCTGGTAAAAAATATTTACTGAGTGATTTTGTTTTTCTTTCTTAAACTGAACCATTTATAATTGTTTATTTGCATGAACTTTCTGGTACACCACAAGCAACAGACTTCAAAGTTCTCTCGAGAATATCTACTTGGATCCAAGAAAACCCAGCACTAGCAACTACTGTTAAAATATCCGGCAATAGAGACTATTAGAAGAGTTCGGAGATAACAAAATCGATTTAAATGAAAAGTTAACACTTGTATAATATTTCCTTATTGTCAAATAAGTAGAGTTACCATTATTGAATATGTAAAGAACTTGCTAGACAGATTATGACATTGTATAAATATAAGCCTAAAGACTAATGAATAAAATGAGAGAAACTATTTTACTTCTAAAGTTTCCTTTAAATCTATCATGGTATCAGAGTCTTGATCTTATTTTCATAGATTATGGTTCTTTTATTTTTCTGCATTCTATGGAAAAAAAAACATATGTTTCTCTATCGATTTCATCTTCTTTTCTTTGACTTTGTTTCTTCTCTCTATCTTTGTTGGAATATTCTTAATTTTTTATAGTTATAAGTTTATTGTTTGCTTTGTTTTGTTTGGAATTTTGATTTAAAAACAAAAATAAGGAACGATTGTCTCATACTACAAAGTAGACGTTCATTGATTGATGATCTTGATGTGGATTATGAGCATGGACCGTTGATGGGTTCGTTCAATTTAGTTATATAATCTATCTCTTTCAGGTGTTTATGTGGTTATATCTGTAACATCCGTGAATCGGAATCTCGGTTTAGAGGGTGCATTGACCAATGCAAGGTCGGTTTTGTGCGGACAAGTTTAAGTTAAACATTGCGTTTTGGGGTTAGGAAAACCCTGAAATCACTTATAAAAGCAGAAACTCGAGGGTTTGGCCGAGTTTTGGCTGTTTCTGCATAAAAAGAAAGGGAGAAAGTGTTCTTGAGGTTCTTGAGCGTTCTTGTTGAGATTCTTGGAGTTTGAGGTTGTTCCTGTAGAAATCTGTAGCTAGGATCGTTGTAGGAGCTTCTTAGGAGCGTTGTTTCGCTTGTTCAAGGTTCAGAATCTTCTGTGGCAAAGGTAAGTGCATGAACATAGCTTATCTAAGCTGAAGATTTCTCTGATATGCTTGTTTGTGTGTTTTATTGGCTTCTTGGTATGTTTTTGCGTCGCAAGAGGCTTTGGGAAGCTTTTTGTGGCAATAGATTTGTGTTCTTGGTGGTTTAGGAACAGAGATCCGGTGAGAAGCTTTGGGGGAAAACGATGTTCGGCATGTGCATCGGTCGATGCACTTTGTGTGTCGGTCGATGCAAATGCGAGGACGGCGCGTTTGACCTAGTCGCATCGGTCGATGCCATATGGAGGCGTCGGTCGATTCAATTAGGGATTTTGTGATATGTCGAGCATGCGTCGGTCGATGCAGTGTGCGTGTCGATCACTGCAAGTGAACCTTGTGTCGGTCGATGCAACTCCAGTTGGTGTCGGTCGATGCATGGGTTGGTGTCGGTCGATGCAAAGTCCGGGTTTGTTATTGTTTGGTTATTGATTGTTGGTTGATGGTTAGAGAAGTCTCTATTGTTTGTGTGTATAGCCCAGTAGATGGAAGGATTGCCTTACTAAGTGTTTATAAAATACTCATGCATCTCAATTTGTGTTTGTGGTGCAGGTAAATGCAAAGTCTGGTCGTGGAATCAAGGCAATGAAGAGGAGGATGTTCTAGTGGCTCATTTGGTGGTTGTCTGGCTTGCTAGGTTGCTAGAGTTGAGGCATTAGAATGTGGTTTAGGTTGCTGGTTTTATGATTCACGTTATTTGGATTGTTGGTGTTATTGCTATTGTATTGGATATTGGTTTGAGTTGGTTGTTCCGCTGTTGATTGTTTGTGGTTAGGTGGCTAGTGGGTATGGGACCACTAGCTAATTAGCTATAATTATTATTATTAAGAAGAAAAAAAACGGGTTGGGTTGTTTCAATATAACACTACAAATACGATGTAACCACAAAAATGTTGATCTCCAATAGATATATACATATCCGATGGGGTGATGACATGGTGTCGCTGTGAACTTGAGCATGCACCAACTGATGAGTTCGTTCAGTTCACATGGTCACATAAGGTGATGGAGATACACAACTACTACATTATTCTCCACCGAATAGGTGACCTTATGGCGAGGTTTAAACGCCACTGATGACTTTATAGTGAGTATGAAGACCGTTAAGATGATATGATGATTGTTCAATCTGATAAATGGTAGAGCTTGCGGGAGGGTATTATGATATTTCAGAAATTACGACATCGAGTTAAATGGAAAGTTGACATTTGTATAATAATTTTTTTTGTCAAAATAAGTAGATTTACCATTATTGAATGAGTAAAAAATTTGTTAGACAATATATAACATTGTATAAGCCTAAAGGCTAATGAATAAAATGAGAAAAACTATTTTACTTTTAAAGTTTCCTCCGGATCACTTTTCTGATGTAATCAACGTGATGAGGGTTAGAGGCTATAATGTAATGATTTCACAAATTTTGAAGAGTTCAAACCTTGATGTGAAAGTCACATCAAGATTTGTGTGGGATTGGTGGACCAGCTTCGCCGGTGGACAAGGAAGGCAATTCTCGCAAGAAGAAAAAATATAGATGAAAACAAAATTCAACACTAGAGAATCACAAGAGTAAATCTAATCTCCTCACTAGAGGACGAAAATGTTCCTCCATTCATAAAGTGTGAAATATGTTACGAGCTTCTCGACCTTCGAGAGAGAAACATTAAAAATCTGATTTGCCCAGCATGTTCCTACCCCCCCCCCCCCCCGGTTGACTTCACCACACCACATCTACACCATGAACTCACTCACTCTAGAGTCAAAGGATTTAATTTATTTTGAGTTAGTATCCGATTATGCATGACAAGTTGGTATTTGATTTGGTCAATTATGTTATTCATGTTTATCACTTTTGGTTAGCTATAATCTAGGAGTAGTTTGCTTCACGTTGTGTCACGCTATGTTTTCCCTAAGGCTATATAAGCCATTGCTGTTTATTAATGAAGCCATTGCTGTTTATTAATGAAGTATTGCAGTTTCTAGATTTGTATTGAGATTAACATTCTCGTATCAGAGTGAAATTGTGTGTGCAAATGGGTTCAGAAGGAGGAAATAATGATTTCTCTACACCTTGTATCCCGAAATTTGATGGCCACTATTATCATTAGAGCATTCTCACAAAGTATCTAATATATAAGATATAAAATGTATAGTAGAGATTAACCGATGTTGCTACCTCTTTTATTAGAAACCTAAATTGAGCTTGTCAAAATGGTCTCCTCTCCACGATGATTGACTATTTTGACAAGCTCAATTTTGGTAAGAAAATATTTTTTCTTCAATTTGAACTCTGTGTTTTTAGAGTAACAATTTAAAGATATACTTTAAAATACTACTAAAACTTATTTTTGAGAATTATCCTAAAATTTATTTTCTTGTCTATAAAATATGAAATTGGGAAACATGTGAACAGTTTTTTGATTAATCAATAAAAACGTATAATTTCTAAACTTTAAAGCCTATAACTTGTTACAAAACAAAATTAATAACTTCCCTAACATCTTTTGTATAATAAGATATGGTCTTTTTAGTAGTAAGTCATTTTCCAGTAGAGATATTAATACCAATCGTTACTAGATTCGAACCCAAAACATTCGACAAACTTTTAAAGGCTCTTATATTAAAAACCATAAACAAAAAAAAAATGTCAAAATACCTTATACATGTTACCCTTCGGTCTATGTATTTTCGCCGCATATCTGATATCTCCCACTTCTCTCCGCCGTCCACCGGTGACTCTTCGTTCCGTCCAAAACTCTATATATTTTTATTTTTACTTTTATTGCATTTAAAAAAAAAAAAAAGACAAAACAAAAGAGAAGAGGATTAGATTCATTGGTCTGAGCAGGGTCAAGAGTCAAGAACACCCACCTGTAATTCCAACAAGTTTAGTTGCCTACCGTTTATCATTATCTGAAACACACATAAATGTTTCCACGTGTCATCATCTTACGATAATATCACAAAAAAAAGCTTTATATTCTTCTAGATGTAACGTTTAGCATAACTCTCTCTAGATGTAATCTCCCCTACCCAAAAAAGTCTACCCTTTCCGTCTTGTTTATTTATTTTAACCTCAATTATTACTTTTTTTTTAATAAGGGACTAAATATGAACTGATTAATAATACTACTATTTTAGAATCTGGAAATAAGTTAAATAAAGTTATCAACATTACTCATACTTGATTAAACTATGATATCCTTACATTTCTAAGATCTAAAGAATAATTGGTGCATGAAAGAGAACATCTCATTATATTTTTCTTAGATTACATTCTAACAAAATTTGAATCTACAAAATTTAGAACATGTCAATTGTAAAAACAAACATTATAACTTATATATATTCTCGTTTTCTATATAAAAGAATATACAATAATCCGTAATCTCTATTTTAAATTGGAACAATAAATTGATATATAAATTATTTTTAAATGATCAAATTTTCAATGGTTAAAATACATCATCCTCATCATGATTATGTAGTTTATTTGTGAAAACTGTCTTTTTGATACATATTTGTCCTTTTTAATATAATATCAAAATAATAATTTGCTAAAGATAAAACTAGACATATACATTTTCTTAAACAGCTAATTAATAATAATTTTCATATTTTTGAAGTGCTACAAAAGTTATTACAATGAAATTATATAAAATGTCCAAAAAAAGTTACATATAAAAGTAGTTTTTGGAAATATTATTAAAAAATAATAAAAAATTTAAAAATATTAAATTGACCAAATCAATCATCATATAATTTCTATTCTTGTACGCATATTTCTAAAATTTTTAACCAAAGATTAAAAGATTAGTGTAAACATTATACAAGATTAAAAGTTTCATAAAAAATAATTAAATTATATTAAGTAATAAGTATGAGTACTTTATTAGCTGCCCAAGCTGACCAGTTTGCTTATCTCTCTTACTCAAGCTGCCCGATCTACCCGTTACTGACCACTTTCACTCTCTCTCTCTCTGAAGATGCCCTTTCGTAGCTCTCTCTATCTCTCTCTCTATAGCTCTCGCGCACGCAAAAAATCTCCCTTTTGACTTAAAAACTTTCTCCGGCTAATCTCCTTTTGTTTTCTTTTTGTTCTCCGTTCCTAATTAAGAAGCTCAAATTTCACTTCTACTGAACTGGGTTTGTTCGTTTCCCTAAGTGTTGCTTTGGATCTTTTGTTGATGTTCGATTTTGAGGCCAAAAGGTTCAAACTTTATACTCTCAGAGAATTGGGTTTCTTCGATCTTCATCTTTCTATTGATTTCATTTTCTGGGTCTGATCAAAGTTTTTTTTTTTTTCCTACTCACTATGTGATCAGAGCAAGATAGAGAGAGAGAGAGAGAGAGTGATATATTCTAGAGTTGATTGAAGTTGAGGCTTCAATTGACTTTTTTTTGTTTTGTTTTGGTTTTTTCGAATCCTATGGTGGTTTGATTTGGAATTTAGAGTTAAATGTTTTGAATGATGGCTACAAAGCCAGGCTCTGTTAAGGTGGTGGAGAAATTGGGTGTTGAGAAAGCTGAGAAAGGGAAAGTGATGAGTAAAAAGAAGAATGTTAAGAAAGATGGAGATGAGAGTGAAAGTGGTTTTTGGTATAGATTCAAGTTCATCTTTAGTTGTATCTCTTCTAGATCAAAAGTTGATAGTTCCATGAATGCTACTACAGTTATTGGTAAGATCACTTTTATTCCCTTCTTCTTTACAGATTATAAAGTTAAAGTTTGTTTTGTATGTATGTTTTTGTGTAGATGACAAAAGTTTTTCCTAAATTAGTCGCTTTCAGATTGTGGTTGAGCTTTCAGTTATCTCTCTGCTCATCATTTGTAGGATTGAAATTAATAGGGATGGTTACTTTTAATATGGTGGGAGTTTTGTGTGTGTCAATTTTAAGATAGAGCCTTTTGTGACCTTGAACAACAATTGATTTGAGACATCTTTGTTGAAATAATAAACCAGAGAGATTTCATGGTAGGATTCTGTAAAAAGCTTTTACTTCCATTGTGTATTCTACAGTCTGCCTTGTGTTTCTGTCTATTTGCTTGACCTTTATCTTACTGTTTGAGTGTGAGACTTGGTTTCGTCCATAGTACAATTCTGTAGTACTGACTTTCTTCTATACTACAATTCAGCAGAACCTAAAAAAGTTATTGCAAAGAGTGAAAGTCAACCAGCTCCAACTAAAGACATTGGCTCTGTGGAGAGTGGTTCCTCAACACCTCTAGTCAGTGGGGAACTGAAGTATTCTTCTAAGCTACGGATTTTTATGTTCAACGACCTTAAGTTAGCAACTAGGAATTTCAGACCAGAGTCTCTTCTCGGTGAAGGTGGGTTTGGATGTGTTTTTAAAGGATGGATTGAGGAGAATGGAGCTGCACCAGTTAAGCCTGGTACCGGTTTAACTGTAGCTGTCAAAACACTTAACCCAGATGGCCTTCAAGGTCACAAGGAGTGGCTGGTAATGACCAATCTTTTTACACCTTGATATCGGTTATGGTCTCATGCTTCGGTTTCTATGGAAAATGTTGATGGATTTTGCTGTTTATGTCCAGGCTGAGATTAACTTCCTTGGAAACCTTGTTCACCCCAGTCTGGTTAAATTGGTTGGTTATTGCATGGAAGAAGATCAAAGGCTGCTCGTTTACGAGTTTATGCCACGAGGGAGTTTGGAGAACCATCTTTTCAGAAGTATGTCAACCACAAACCACTGCACATCATGTTTTTTCTCAGGACTTTAGGGATTCAAATCTAACCACTGTATTTTTCTTTTTCATATTGGTTCAGGAACCTTACCTCTCCCATGGTCTGTTAGAATGAAAATTGCACTTGGTGCAGCTAAAGGTCTCGCCTTTCTCCACGAAGAAGCTGAGAAGCCAGTCATATATCGAGACTTTAAAACATCTAATATTCTTCTGGATGCGGTATGTCTGAAAGCCAATTAACCTAATCAAAAGCCTCAGATTCTTCCTTTACTCTCTATATTTATATATTTTAGAAAACTCTTCCTATATCAGGAATATAATGCAAAGCTCTCTGATTTTGGGCTTGCGAAAGATGCACCAGACGAGAAGAAATCCCATGTATCAACCCGAGTCATGGGAACTTATGGTTATGCTGCCCCTGAATATGTAATGACTGGTAAGTCAGCTATCTTGGCTTTGTGTTTTGGCTGTCGCACTATCACTTAAAAACTTTCAATATGAACATCAGGACATCTTACAACGAAGAGCGATATATACAGCTTTGGAGTAGTTTTACTTGAAATATTAACAGGACGAAGAGCTGTGGATAAAAGTCGGCCGAATGGGGAACAAAACTTGGTTGAATGGGTGAGACCTCATCTCTTAGACAAGAAAAGGTTGTGTCGGCTACTAGATCCTCGATTAGAGGGTCACTACTCGATCAAGGGTGCTCAGAAAGCCACACAAGTAGCAGCGCAATGTCTTAACCGAGACTCCAAAGCTAGACCGAAGATGAGTGAAATTGTGGAAGCCTTGAAGCCTTTACCAAATTTTAAAGACTTTGCTAGCTCTTCATCTTCTTTCCAAACGATGCAGCCTGTTGCTAAGAACGGAGTCAGAACACAAGGAGGAGGGTTTGTGTCGAGAAATGGACCGCCTATGAGGAGTTTGTCTAGCTTAAACCTGCCTCAAGCATCCCCTTATCGTTATGTCCGTCAATCACCAAAGCCTAAAGGAAAAGAGCCATGAGTCCAATAGATATTAATTAGTTCTTCATGTCTGACCCGAGGTTTTGTAGATTGGGGCTGTATGTTTCAGCTTCTTGTTTCATCGATTCTTTCCGATTCAAAAGCGGGTTGCAAAAGCTTTTACCCAGATCAAAGAGATGGTCTGTGGAAGCTGAAGCTTGGCAAGTTTGGAATGTTTCGGATCCTGGTTTGTGTTCTTTGAGTTTTTGGAACTCAGAACAAATATCTTTGGTCCTGAAGGTCTAAAGATTTTGATCTTATGATTTTAATGTTGTAGAAATGTAAAGTTTGAGAGTGTAAAGTTTCTATAAAGGATCAAAAAACCTGTTGTCTGTAAAAACTTATGTCAAACCCTGTAATATATATATTGTTCTGACTTCTGATGTGCATTAATTTTTTTATCTTTTACCTTGGTTAAATTATACCCCCTTTAGAGATTTCGAATTAGAAATCCTTTGATGGACTACACATGGTTGTAAAAGGATCTTTAATCCTTTTACGGTTACATTGTTACTTCAAATTCAAATAATCTAGAGACTTTAGGGGCGTGAAACCAAAACCGAACCAAGGTGAAGTTATTAACCATTTGGTTTCATTATTTAAATCCAAAACAACTGAAACAAAATTGGACTTGGTTTTTGTAACCAAAACCGAATAAACCAAAAATTTATATTACTAAAGTGTTAGATAAGTTCTCCCACTATGACTTGCAGACACAGACACAGCGTGTGGAAATGGTATTTGTATATATATTATACACATATATTTTGAAACTTTTATATAATTATTAATATATACTTTTGATGAGGTCATATATTTATAAAAGATTTTCAAAAAATTATTATCTTATTATATTATTGAATTGTGTCTATCACGTATTTGTGTTAGCTATAGTTTTTTATTTAATTTATCAAAAGCTTTTGGGGTCTTTTCTAAAGTTGGTAAAAATTACAGATGCCTTTTTACTAAAAAGTTTTTAGCAAAGACGAGAAAAGAAAGGTTACAAAATGAAGAGAAAAAAATAAAGCAAAAGTGGAGATGCGGGGTATCGATCCCCGTACCTCTCGCATGCTAAGCGAGCGCTCTACCATCTGAGCTACATCCCCACTGTTGGTTATACGCTATTTTCATAATTAATAATAAAAATCGGAGAGCTTCTTATACACTCCCACGTTCCGACTTCTCTCTGTCGTCGGAATTTACAGATTTTGAAATCGCAAAGATGCTGAGAAAAATACTGACGCAAACCTCCTCTCGCCGTCTACTCTCTTCCTCTGTTCCTCCTCTCTTCTCCAAACCCTCAATTTCACCATTCTCTTCAGCATCCTCTTCCCCGGAGCCACCGTCTTCAGAGAGTATCACCGTCGAACAGCCCGGAACAACAATCTCCGTCGATCGTTCCGCTCTCTATAATCTTCCCGGTACTTAAATCACTCTCGAACTCTATATGTATTCGATTCGATAGATTTGAGGTCTGATTTGTTGGGATTTTTCAGATCATTATCATGAATCCACACCTGATTCTGAGCTCGTTAAGCATCTCAAGAGTGTTATCAAGGTAAACTTGCGTTTTTCATACATTTTTTTGAGTAGAATTGTTCAAAGAATCTGATGAATCATACATTAGTTTCGAGGTGGTCCAATCTCAGTAGCAGAGTACATGGAGGAGGTTTTGACTAATCCTAAAGCAGGTTTCTATATGAATCGTGATGTGTTTGGAGCTCAAGGTGATTTCATTACTTCTCCTGAAGTTAGTCAAATGTTCGGAGAGGTTGTTTACTTAGCAATTTCTTGTTATGTTTTTGGTTGTTGGGATTAGAGATTTTTCTTACTTTGGTGTGTTGTGGTCTTTAGATGATTGGTGTATGGACTGTGTGTCTTTGGGAGCAAATGGGAAGACCAGAGAGGGTCAATCTTGTTGAGCTAGGTCCAGGTCGTGGAACACTCATGGCGGATCTCCTTCGTGTATGTATATTTATGCTTTTAGTATTGTATCCTTGGGATTTTGTAGATTATCTCATTGCTGACTGCTGGAAATATTGACTTGTAGGGTACATCAAAGTTTAGGAATTTCACGGAATCATTGCATATACATTTGGTGGAATGTAGTCCTGCATTGCAGAAGCTACAGCACCAGAATCTGAAATGTACAGATGAGAGTAGTTCGGAGAAGAAAGCTATAAGTTCACTAGCTGGGACACCTGTGCACTGGCATGCTACTCTTGAAGAGGTGCCATCAGGAGGTATGCATCTTTTGTTACATTTTCCTTGGAATATAAGAGACTGACTAGTTGTGATTATCAGTTGAGGTTGTGGTCTTTAAAATATACAAAGTCACCATACAATGTATGTCTTAAGCATCCAAAACAATGATGCCTTTCATCTTTACTGACTGTGTCTCTTTTGCTTCTGTGGCAGTACCAACAATAATTATTGCTCATGAGTTTTATGATGCTCTTCCTGTTCATCAATTTCAGGTTAGTTTGGAGATCATGGTTCATAGTTCATCTTTATATGTCAAAACCAACTTGCAATGTAGTCTGCTTCTCCTTTTAGTTTAGTATGCGTATCTTATGTAGGCTCAATTTCTGCAGAAAACTTCCCGTGGCTGGTGTGAGAAAATGGTTGATGTAGGAGAAGATTCAAAGTAAGTATTAGGCAAATCAAAGAAAAAGTATGTATATCATTTGTGGGATTTGCAAAATCATGAATATTTGTTGCTTTGTTGGTTTAGGTTCCGGTTTGTTCTATCTCCACAGCCTACACCTGCAGCCTTGTATCTCATGAAACGTTGCACATGGGCTACACCTGAGGAAAGGGAGAAACTGGAACATGTCGAGATCAGCCCAAAATCAATGGATTTGACACAAGAAATGGCAAAGAGAATAGGTTCTGATGGAGGTGGAGCACTTATAATCGATTACGGGATGAATGCAATCATTTCAGACAGTCTTCAGGTTTGTGGCCTCAAAATGTTATGATTATGTTTAATAGCTAAAAAAAATCTATAGAGATAATTTAACCATCAAATTCTGACTATGTTATGGCAAAATTATCTTCAGGCTATTAGAAAACACAAGTTTGTCAACATATTGGATGATCCCGGGTCTGCCGATCTTAGTGCTTATGTCGATTTTCCTTCAATAAAACACTCCGCCGAGGAAGCTTCAGGTTTGTTCCTATACTAGCAGCTAGTCAGTTCGATGTAGAGAGTTAGCTAGCTTACTTGACCAAAACCAAATGTGTGTGTTCTGCAGAAAATGTCTCCGTCCATGGACCTATGACTCAGTCTCAGTTCTTGGGTTCACTTGGAATAAACTTCAGAGTTGATGCGTTGCTACAGAACTGTAACGACGAACAAGCCGAGTCCTTGAGGGCAGGATACTGGCAGCTTGTTGGTGATGGTGAAGCACCTTTCTGGGAAGGACCCGATGAACAGACGCCGATTGGAATGGGGACGAGGTATCTTGCAACGGCTATTGTCAACAAAAACCAAGACATTCCGGCTCCGTTCCAGTAAGAAATATTGAAATTTTCATGAGAGGAAAATCAACCCTCCTTTTAATTTGTTTTTTTTCTCTCTCAGCAAAGTAAAAATAAGAGCTTTTGATGCTATTAGGATGTTCCAATCAGATGTTCTATAACACACACCACCTGTTTTGCATTTTTTTTTTCTGACAGGTATTATCCTTTCAAGGACTGTTTAAAAGATGGAACGATTATACCGATTGAAAAATTTATGTGTTAATGTTATAATCTAAAGGTTCCAAAGCTATATTAGAAACAGGTTTGAGTTTTGACAGGTGCTAGTTGAGTCTACCGACAAATTATAAACAAGGAAGCGAACGTTTGTTAGGCTACACATAGGCGTTAAAACTCTTGGAAGATGGTTAATGTGTCTAGATGTTTGCCAATTTTGATTCTAATGGTCAATGTGTTTTCAGTGCTTCATCGAATATTTTAGTCGTTATTGAGTCGTCTTTTGGTAAAAAGATGGTTCAGGACAAATGGGTTTAAGGGATAAGTAGAAAGTGGTCGAAGGAATAGTGAGACTAAGCCCCCGAGAGTGAAATGCACTTTTAAAATGTTGAAAGAAGTAAAAAATGTCTCCCCTCGGTCCTCTCTAGTTAGAAAGAGAGTTGTCAAATTAAACAGACCAACGAGAGTCAAACCAAAACCCACACCGAACATGTATCACAAAGATAGGCCAAAAGTCTATACACAAATGGAACTTACGGCACTATACTTTGTCATATATTTTAATAAGTAAAATATATATAATTCGTCGTGGTAACTTTGATATATAGGACTAACAAAAATGATGTTGGTAAGCCATTTTTCGTGTGGAAATTGTGCTTTAATAACTTTTTGCAATATATCTTTTCTTTTGTAAGATTTTGTCACAGCTGTTAGGACATGGTCTTCACATTCGACGATATTCCCTTTGAGAAATAAAATGATCGCCTTGATGAATTTCAGGCATGGATGACTTCACAAGCCCTTTCATCTCCATTAGAACTTGTAATACAACATTTCACAGCACGGCTGTCTGGAGCGTTACGAGAATGGTGGTTCTCACTTGGTGAATATCGACAACAACTAGTCTATCAGACAACAATACCGTTGCTTTTTGGCAAAATTCTGATAAGAATGAAACTATGAAACTTCCTTCTTATATGAATGAATACGAGATACAATGTAACGAGGTAACTAGAGAGGCCTCTAGAGGCAGCTAGATCATAACCGTCTCCCTCAAAGTCACAAGCGACTTTGTTCCCACACAAACAACATGCCTAACAAACTCTTTTTACAATGTTTATATACTAAAGATGATAGTTCCATTCGCACTTGCTACTCTATTGCTCCACACGTGCTGCTCTTTCTTTGTATTTCCTCCTTATGTAGACCTGATGGGGCTAATCAATACCCCCCCCCCCCCTTTCAAAATGCAGCTTGTCCTCAAGCGCTAAAGTTGGAAATTATTGTTTCAGCTCTTTAACAAATTCCCATGTATTATCCTGGTCAAGCAGACCTCTCCAATGGACCAACGCCTCCAAAACACCATTAGTATTGTAGCGAGTATCTAACACCATCTCCGCTTCAATAACCAATTCATCATACTCATTCAACAACTCTGGTAATGGTATAATCTGCTGATGCTCGCCTAACACCTTCTTAATCTGAGAAACATGAAAAACCGGATGGATCTTCGAGCCCTGTGGTAATTGTAAACGGTAGGCTGCTTTACCAATCATCTCTATCACCTCAAACGGAACATAATACTTCGCTGCTAATTTATGACAAGCCCTTTTAGCCACCGATTGCTGCCGATATGGTCTTAGATTCAGAAAAACCCAATCTCCCACCACATACTCAATATCCCTTTGGTGCTTATCAGCATTGTTTTTTTTTTATCAATTGTTGTGCCTGTAGTAAATGATATTTGATTTGTGACAACATTAAGTCACGTTCCTTCATCAACTTCTCCAACTCAGGAACTTTCGTAGCCTGTCCTTCAAAACGTACTAACGCTAATGGGTCACGACCATAAAGAACCTTAAAAGGAGTTGCCTTCAATGAAGAGTGATAAGTTGAATTATACCAGAGTTCAGCCCAAGGTAGATACTGGTGCCAAGTCTTGGGATGAGAGGAAACGAAACATCTGAGCTATGTTTCTAGACATCTGTTCAGAACCTCTGTCTGTCCATCAGTTTGTGGATGAAAAGCAGTGGTGTATTTCAGTTTTGTACCAGACAATTTAAAACAGTCCTTCCAAAAGGCACTTAAGAATGTATTCCCTCGATCTGAAACAATTGAAGTTGGATACCCATGGAGCTTAACTATCTCTTTAGTGAATAATCTTGCCACATCAGATGCATAGTAAGGATGTTTCAAACCCAGGAAGTGACTGTACTTGCTCAGCCTGTCCAGTATTACCAAAATCACATTCTTTCCTTGGGATTTGGGAAGACCTTCTACAAAATCCATAGAGATGTCCTCCCACACCTGTTGCGGCAAGGGAAGGGGTTGGAGAAGACCTGCTGGTGATAATGTTGAGTATTTATGACATTGGCAGATATCACACTCTGAAACACACTTCTGAACATCATTTCGTAAGCCATCCCAATGAAAAGATTGTTGAATCCTCTTAATCGTTTTCAATACCCCGGAATGTCCTCCTAACAGTCCATTGTGATACTCACTCAAAATCAACGGAATGAACTTAGATTGTTTAGGTAACACAAATCTACTTTTGTACCATAATCTCCCATTCCTCACTGAATACTTCAACTTCACAGACTGATTAGCTAAACAATTTTGCACTTCTCTCTTCAAGTCTGCATCCTTGTCAACTTCGTCATAAATGTCATGGAGTGCAATACTGTCGGAACTGTCAAAGCCATAAGTGAATAGGACAGTAACACTCCTTCCGGTTGAGTCATTCTGGATAAACCATCAGCTGCTGTATTCTCTACTTCAGGCTTGTATATGATGTCAAAATCATAATTCAACAATTTGATTAGCCATTTCTGGTAATCCATAGTCACTTCTCTTTGGTCTAATAAGAATTTTAGGCTTTTCTGATCTGTATGCACTACAAAATGCCTCACAAATAAGTAATGCTTCCATTTTTGGATAGACAAGACTATGGCAATCAATTCTCTTTCATAGACCGGCTTGAGCTGTTCCTTAGCTGTCAAACCATGACTGAAATACGCAACTGATCTCTTATTCTGCATCAATATTGTACCCAAACAAAACCAGATGCATCAGCTTCAACCGTAAATGTCTCCACAAAATCTAGTAATGCTAAAACCGGTGCAGTAGACATAGCTTTCTTCAATCTATCAAAGGCCAATTGAGCATCTGGAGACCATTCAAAACTATCTTCTCTAAATAAATATGTCAAAGGTCTCGCTAAGACCCCATCGCCTTTGATGAATCTTCTATAATATCCTGTTAAACCCATAAATCCTCCCAAGTCCTTCACTGACTTTGGAGTAACCCATTGTACCATGGCTTCTTTTTTTTTTTGGGTCTGTTGAGACTCCTTCTTGTGAAATAATATGTCCCAAATAATCCACCTGCTTCTGTCCAAACAGACACTTCTTCTTATTAGCAAACAATTGATGTTTTTTCCAAAATCTCCATCACAATCGTCAAATGCTCAAGATGTTTCTCTCTTGTTGTACTGTAAATCAAGATGTCATCGAAGAACACCAATATGAATTTCCTAAGGTATGGACGAAACAACTCATTCATTAAGGCTTGGAATGTTGCAGGGGCATTTGTCAATCCAAACGACATTACTAAGAACTCATAGTGTCCGTAGTGTGTTCTGAATGCTGTCTTAGGGACATCTTCTTCTTTCATCATGATCTGATGATAACCTGCCCGAAGATCTAGTTTCGAGAATAACACTGATCCATTTAACTCATCCAGGAGCTGATCAATCATTGGAATAGGGAACTTGTCAGCCATTGTTGCTCGATTTAAGGCTCTATAATCAACGCAAAATCTCCAACTATCATCCTTCTTCTTCACCAAGAGAACAAGACTTGAAAAGGGACTCTGACTTGGTCGTATAATTCCTGATGTTAACATCTCTTTGACCATTTTTTCCATAATCTCTTTGTGCATTGGGTATCTATAAGGCCTAACACTGATAGCATTATTCCCAAGTAGCAAGGTGATAGAATGTTCTCTGCCTCTTATAGGAGGTAAGTCAGTGGGAATGTCGAACACCTTGGTGAACCTTGATAGCACTGCCTGAATGTCCACATCTAGTGGTTGTAAAGCTCCTTGACTCATTTGCTGGCTACATAATGCTACCTCCACGCCTTTCTTAGTAACTGAAAATCCACTGGACAGTGATTTCAAGGACAGCTTTGAAATGTATAAGTCCGATTCTCCTCTCAAGGTAACTATCTTGTCCTTATATAAGAATGAAATCTCGTTCTTCTGCCAGTTCACTCTGCAATCTCCCAAGGTACTCAACCAAAACACGCCTAGAATATTGTCAAGATTACCCAGTTCTAATACCACGAAGTCTGTGGTGAACTCCAAACCTTGAACTGAGAAAGTAACTGTTTCACAAACCCCCATTCCTTGTACTGTTATTCCAGCTCCCAGTTTGATGTTTAAGTTTGGATCCTCTCTACACTTCAGTCTTAATCTCTTAACTGCCGCTGGAGAAATAAAATTGTGTAATGCACCACTGTCCAACATGACACACACATCAGCTTTTCCCACAGTTCCCCTGACTTTGGTAGTTGAGTGAGAAGAAATGCCTCTATATGACGAGAAGGATAAGGCCATACACTCCTCGGAAGGTTCTACCAAATCTGTTTCTTCTCTTTCTCCTTCTAACACCTCTACTTCATATCCATTAAAACAGTCAAGATTCGTAATTTCTTGTTAGGACAATTATGATTCTTCGACCATGGTGCATCACACTTGAAGCATAATCCTTTTCATCTCTTCTCATCTAATTCACTGTTAGAGTTGTATCTTCTAGGTCTTTGTTCCGTTCTCCCAGTTTGTTTCTCAGGAACTTGTAAGGTCTCCGTGAATATTGGTTTCGTCTTCCAATGGTTAGTGGTTTGATGTGTATTACTTCTATACTCAGCTCCACTTATCTCCTTGTGGTCCTTATTAACCAATAGTAACTACTTTTTAACAACTCTTCTGATAATGCTAGACTCCATGGCTCGCACTTCTGCTACCATTTCAGGTAAGTCCCTAGGCTTCTGCATATGTACTAGTTCCTGCATCTCATGTGTTAAACCATTCAAAAAGATCCCTTCCAACTTCTGATCATCCAATCATGTCACTTGGGATGACAAGTCTTCAAATATTTGCACGTAATCAGCAATAGAACCGGTTTGTTTGATACAGAACAAACTTTGACTTGGACCTCTGACCTTCAAATTTCTAAATCGCAACAACAAGCTTGCCTTAAACTGTTCCCAACTCATAAACTCGCGTCTGTTTATTTCCCAAATGTACCAGCTCAGAGCTTATTTTTGTAATCTGACTGCTACCAATGCCAATTTCTCCGCATCATTATATCCTCCAGTTCTGAAGAATCTTTCAACACAAGCGATCCAACCATAGGTTCCAATACCCTCAAATACAGCCATTTCCACATTCTTTATCACGTTCTCTCTGAATCCTGGCCTATTCATACTACGGCAAGGTTCCGAGTAAGAGTTTGGTACCTGATTTGTTTGATCCAGAGATTGTGTAGTACCAGAATTGCTTGATCCTCCAATTTTGTGTGTCCTCGTATTCCCTGGTAAAGCTTGAAGCCTCAAGTCGATTTTGTGACCAATATCTAACAATCGTTGCTCTTGACTCTCAATTTTGGCACCCAACTCCATTCGTAATGACTCCAACTTTAAATCGGTTCGTGATTCTGAACGATGGATCTTGTTTCCCATGTCGGTGAACCTTTCGTAAACCTCCGCGGTAGAAACTGTCGCTTGCTCCTCAGCTGGGAATTCGCGAATCAGCGACCAATCTTGCTCCATAACCATCGTCTATCGATCATCTTCTTTGAACCAAAATTTATGAAATCCGAACTTTTCCGCGTTTGATTCGATCGTAGATCACAAGCGCACCATTTGATAAGAATGAAACTATGAAACTTCCTTCTTATCTGAATGAATACGAGATACAATGTAATGAGGTAACCAGAGAGGCCTCTAGACGCAGCTAGATCATAACCGTCTCCCTCAAAATAACAAGCGACTATGTTCCCAGACAAACAACATGCCTAACAAACTCTTTTTACTATGTTTATATACTAAAGATGTATTTCCATTCGCATGTGATCCTCTATTGGTCCACACGTGCTGCACATTCTTTGTATTTCCTCCTTATGTAGACATGATGGGGCCTTATAAAATTCACAGAGAATTCATCGGCATGCCTACCTATCTAAAAGAACAACAACAAGAAGATTTGGTAAAAAACTTTGAACGTCAATGGTCTTGAAGCAAGTGTATCTCTCCTCCATTGACGACTATCTCAGGCAACAAACTAAGCTGTATATCAGAGACTAAGGCCTGATAATTGAAGAAATTTCCATTGGTCAAATACAACATGTCTTCAGAACACTCGACAAGCTCTGCAAACATAAGGAGTTTTGGACAACATTTATGGATAAGAAACGATAACTATCCAAAATTTGTGCTCGACCAGATCTTTCTATCAAATGTTCGAAATCCAAGAACGCCTGCTCATGTGATATACGCGGCAAGTGTCGACGATTCAGAAAATTGTTTCAAGGGCGCTCGCTTTAATAAGATAAGAAAGAAACGATTCTTCAGAAAGAAGAGGAGTTTAAGGAAAATGACAAGATGCTTTCTATGCAAAAAGGAAGGCCACTTTGCTAAAACGACAAGATGCTTTCTATAAACATCTCGTTCATTCAAAGAAAATGTTGTCACGTGATACACAAAGTTTTAAACCCTATTTTCCTACTGCAAGTGCACAGCAAAAAAGTAGTACTTAGGGGTCGAATCCCACGAAGACCAAGTTTTACTCTATGGTTCTATTGGTTCAATTTCAAGCTAAGACAATTCAAGGTTGGTTTTTGGTAACAATTAAGCGATTAAAACGGTATAAAAAGGCAATAAACAAAACACTAGATCAGGGGTAATTCTTGGGAATTTCAGAGATAGCAACCAAACAACTATTCAGGGCATAGATTAAGTACTAGTCTAGAACTCAAACATAAATATAAACTGATCCACTGTCGTGGCATCAATAACTCTATCTGATCGATTCTGTGCGGAAACGCGGAGCACGTGCTCAGACATCCGGAGCACATGCTCGGCGGTCCATAAACCCTAAACTGTCGTTTGAGCCCAGAATCGCAGACAAGCATTAAAGAACAGGAATGATAAGTTCACAAATCACCTACACATCAACTTTTGCA
Organism: Camelina sativa; assembly: GCF_030686135.1. Classification (NCBI taxonomy): domain Eukaryota; kingdom Viridiplantae; phylum Streptophyta; class Magnoliopsida; order Brassicales; family Brassicaceae; genus Camelina; species Camelina sativa. The sequence goes on from NC_141885.1 coordinate 5,687,159, forward strand.
GGTCTAGGATAATTTGTCCACTAATGTCTTTTCTAGCAACCTATTACACTTTTGATGAATAGATAAACCTAAAATCATAGATTGGGTGATCAAATCAACCTAAGCATTAAGACTAACAATAGTGAAGACAATCGATTATATAAAGCCCTATTTGTGTTCTGTTGCTAACCCATGAAACCCCCTTGAAACCCCCTAATCTAGCAAAGAAAACTACTCAGACATAGAGAAATGAATCATAGCAAAAGATGAGAAATTCAATGACATAAAAATAAAAAGGGTTCAGAGTATGCTTCACAAGGTGGCCGCTCTTCCTCTCCCTCACAAAACGTCGCTCAAAAACCAAAAAGAAAAGTATATTTTCTCTCCTAAAAACCCTAGGTTAAATAGCATACAAGTAGAGAAAAATAAGGAAAGAATCCAAATCAAATCTCCCTATTAAAAATCGATCTCCTCCCTCTTTCTCTCACAAAGGATCGCCTAAAATAAGGAGAATTAGGCAGGGAATCGGCGCCTAGATGCTTGCCACGTGTCGTCATGAATCCGTAGAGTTGGGAGCATGTGCTCGGAAATCGGGAGCATGTGCTCCTGGGTCTAAAATCAGCTTTCCTGCTCCAATTCAACTCCTTTCTGCTCCGATTGCTCCTGCTGTTCCAATCCTTGCTTTTAGCTTCCTAGCCTCTTATTATAACCTGAAAAGGACTCAAACAACTACAAAACTATCAAATAAACAGGGTCAAAGTGAGTCAAAACCGTAACATATCAACTCCCCCGGACTTAGATCTTTGTTTGTCCTCAAACAAACTCAAACCAAGCGCCAAGAGAGCCAAGGTGGGAACTCGCAAAAATCTCAGAAACCGTGAGTAGACCATGACCTGCAGACCACATGTGTTAGAACAAGCTATACCAAAAACTTCTCCAGCAAACATCTCCAAAACCAGAACCATAATTGGCAATCAAACCCAGAAAAAGATCACTTTCCAGACAAAGACTCTTTACATTCAATTAAAATTGGCGTGAGCTTCTCATTAAGGGCATTAAGCTAGTGAAATCGAGGCTTGGTAGATAAAAGGCTGTTTTAATGGTGGAGCTATAGAGTGTTTAGGGGTTACCATTACTTCGAAAGAGATGCAGGATATCGCACAAAACGGTAAGGGAGAGTGGACTCATTGATGTCCACAACCTCTAATCGCTCTCCTCTTCTTATCTTCTCAAACTCAGCCTCTCTTTTCTCCTCAGGTTACAACGCATGCTCGGGGGTGTGTAACACTAGCTCTGGTCCCTTTCCATCATCCTTAAACGTTTTTTTTTTTTTTTTTTTTTTTTTTTTTTTTTTTTTTTGGAATGAAGGATGATGGGGGATCTTCTTCTGATATTGCCCCTGAAGCATGCAGACCGTATCCTAGGCTCTCTCTCTGCTCAAAACAACTCGCGGACTAGGATGTATATAATTTCGGAGCAGGTGCTCGCTGGGTTGGAGCACGTGCTCTGTCCGTCCGGCTCTTTCCTCTTTGGTTCTCCAGCAAGAGCGAGTTAGAGATTGTGTCAGTCCTGCTCTCCCCGACCGTTTTGCACATAGCTGCACAGAATGAGAAAACAAAAATACAAGTGCAAGTGGTTTGAAAAGAGTTTAGGCTCGGGGTGGGTACTAACTTAAAATGAGCTAGCTATTCAGGATCAGCAAGATTGGCAAAATGAATAAGAAGTCCTGAATATGTGACACGTTCCCTATCCTAATGCCCAAAACGAGAAGAATTTAAATCCGGTTAGGTTCCAATAAAGTAGAGTCTAAGTCTTTCCGGTGAGACCTTAATGGGATGAAGCTTTTCTGGCCAGGAGAAGGGTCCGAATGTGAAGAAGTATTAGCTCGTCTCTGTACTCTTAGTTCTGCAACAATGGTCACTAGGAAACGGTCAAACTCACAAATGGTTAAAAACATCACAGATTTCGGTCCTAATTCCCACAAGTTTTGGTTCGACTCACATGACAAACAGACTCAATAAAAAGAAAAATAAAGAAAACAAAGGTCATAGGTGACCCTCCCCCGGACTTACTTCACACCGTCCCCGGTGTGAAAATAAGCCAAAGAGAGACCTAGACAAGAAGAAAAATAAAGATAACAACAAAAAATGAAAAGAAAATAAGGCGGATAGAACAATGATGGTGTGTGTAACCGTGATCAGACGTCGGAATCGTCTGGGCTCTCGCTCTTCGAACGGGCAAGGCGGCGCCTCCGACGTGGTGGATAATAAAGCAATTTAGTCTCAAAAATCACTGAAATTGGTCTGGGCTTGGTGGGCATGGGCCTGAAATTCATTAAACTTACCTGGTCCAATCGCTCTTCTCTTTTTCTTCTTTTGTTTTTAGTTTGCCGAGCATGTGCATCGGGTTGCTCGCGTCCTGCGAGCATGTGCTCCACATCTTTTTTTCTTTTTTTCGCAGTTTGCCGAGCATGTGCATCGGGTTGCTCGCGTCCTGCGAGCATGTGCTCCGCATCTTCTTCCAACATTCCTTCTGCCTTTGTCAAGGCAACCTCCAACGGGTCGAGAGTGAGAACTTCATCGGTAACCTCATGTGCAACCTCTGAACCATCATCAACCACAAAAGTCTGACCATCTATCATAGGTTTCTTGAGCAGCTTATTCATCTCAAACCTTGCAATCATATCCCCCAGCTGGAGATCGATCGCTCCCCCTTGCACATCTATAATCGCACCAGCTGTGCATAAGAATGATCTACCTAAGATCAGGGGGTCACGTGGTTCTTCTTCAAGTTCCAGAACCACAAAGTCTGCTGGTACAAGCGTGTCCCCTATCTGGACATGTAAATCCTCCAACAATCCTATGGGGCGCTTGGTGGATCTATCCGCGAATACTAACGAAATCCGTGTAGACTTGAACTTCGTGTATCCCAGCCTTTTAGCCACTGAATATGGCATAAGGTTCACACTGGAACCTAGATCACAGAGGGAGTTTGCAAAAATCGTTTTACCGATTCTCACGGATAAGACAAATCGCCCTGGATCATCTCTCTTCTTTAGCACTTTGTTTTGCAGCACAGCACTGCACTCTCTTGAAACCATCATCACGTTCTCTTCCTCTGACACTCTCCCAGAAACCAACCCTTTCACATATCTCTTTAAAGCAGGTATCATCTGAACAGCTTCAGCTAGGGGTAGTTTTACCGTCAATTCTCTCAACATCTCCTTGCACTTTGCATCCTCCAAATCCTTGCGAGATTTCTTAGGAGGAACAGGGTAAGGAACCCTAGGGGTGTACACGCGCGCAGGAGGTACCTCAGTTGGAACGGTCTGATCGGGAGTCGGGAGCACGTGCTCGCTGGATGGGAGCACATGCTCGCCGGATGCTTCGGCTTCTTTTTGACTCAACGGTGGAGTCTCAGCAGCATGTTGAGGAAGGTATTCTTCAGCAATACCCTTGCCCTTGTCAATCCTAGCGGATGGTGCTTCTCTAGGGGGTAACTTCTTTTCTCCCCTTAGCTCAATCGCATAGACATACTCGTTCCGCGGGTTTGCTTCCCCTTTTCCGGGCAGAGTCCCAGGAGTTCTTTTCACGGCTTCAGCAGTCTGTGCAACCTGAACATCAAGCTTCTTCACATGTGACATCACTGCCTCATACTTCCCATTAAGGTCATTGTACATGGTATCGACCTTAGCGTTGATTTCCACTGAAGATTTTTGTTGATTCACCAAGAGTTGTTGCATCATGTTTTTCAGCTCATCCTGAGAGCTGCTAGCAGATGAAGGTCCCAACTGCTGGTTGGTGTAAGGCAGTGCTTGCTGAGCACTTGTATATGCCTGCTGGTTCCCCCCTTGGAAACGGTTTTGAGTGGGCACAAACTGTTTGCCTTGGAAGTTGTTTGAGAAGGTTTTCTGATAACTCATCTGATTCTGAGCTCCTTGCTGCGGATACACCTGATCCTAAGGATTCTCCACGTTGGTGCTTCTGTAGGACAAATTCGGATGGCTTCTGTAGTTCGGGTAGAAACCCCTGTTCTGCACAAAACCTTGCCCACTCACATAATTAACCTCCATTGTTTCATCCTCTCCATCACAAATCTCCTGAGCTAGCGGCATGTCTCCGGTCTCATCGACAAAATGGACAGTTTTCTGGCTCCCCTTCAGAAGAAGGTTCACCTTGGCTGTCAACTCATCAATCTTTTGCGTATCAACACTGTTGACCTTCACGGACCTGTCATACTCAGGGGCCTTGTTGTTGGAGCTTGCAGCTAGGTTCTCAATCAACTGATATGCTCCTTCCTTAGACTTTGTCATAAAATCCCCATTGCTGGCCGAGTTGAGAACGTTTCTGTAGTCCCAGTTAACTCCATCATAGAAAATGCCCAGGATCTGTTCATCACTGAATCCATGGTGCGGACACTCTCTACGGTACTCTTTGTACCTCTCCCAAGCCTCGCAGAAGGCTTCTCCAGTGTGCTGTTGGAACGATGAAATCTTGTTCCTGAGGGCAGCGGTCTTAGCCTTGGTGTAGAAATGGTCCAGAAACGCAGACCTACACTGTTCCCATGATGTCAGAGACCCAGGTGGCAATGACTTCAGCCAACGTGAAGCTCTATCCGCAAGAGAGAAAGGAAAGAGCTTGCACTTCAGAAAGCCTGGCGGTATCCCATTTGAACCAGTGGTGCTACATATCTCCTCAAAATTCTCGATGTGGTCCATCGGAATCTCAGCTGGGAGAGCGTGAAATAGGTGCTGCTTCACTAGAGAGATCATCTGTGGCTTGATCTCAAAATCTTGTCTCGGGATGGCGGGAGGAACAATCGCCGCTCGGTTGGTGTAGGACACATGCGGGTTATCCTTGTCCCCAATGGACGGTTGCGGCGGCGCGTCTCTCTCGTGTTGAGCACGGAGCAACTGCCCCAACTGTTGTCGAAGTTGCTGCAACTCGGCAGCCATATCCTCATTGTTTCTGTTGTCACCCATGTTGACGGATTGAAACTTTCTGTTCTTGCGGTTTGTTCTTTCTGCCAAAGAGAGCTCTGCGGCTGAAAAGGCAACTAGTTCTTCGGTGTTGTTTCTTCTTGTAGATCTTCTTGACATGCACCTGAAACACACGCAAAGAAGAAGCAGAAAGACAAATCAGTAAGGTCTTAGTCTAGTAATTTCGCCGAAAACCAAAGGTAAAATTTTGGTCCCCGGCAACGGCGCCAAAAACTTGATACACAGAGTTTTAAACCCTATTTTCCTACTGCAAGTGCACAGCAAAGAAGTAGTACTTAGGGGTCGAATCCCACGAAGACCAAGTTTTACTCTATGGTTCTATTGGTTCAATTTCAAGCTAAGACAATTCAAGGTTGGTTTTTGGTAACAATTAAGCGATTAAAACGGTATAAAAAGGCAATAAACAAAACACTAGATCAGGGGTAATTCTTGGGAATTTCAGAGATAGCAACCAAACAACTATTCAGGGCATAGATTAAGTACTAGTCTAGAACTCAAACATAAATATAAACTGATCCACTGTCGTGGCATCAATAACTCTATCTGATCGATTCTGTGCGGAAACGCGGAGCACGTGCTCAGACATCCGGAGCACATGCTCGGCGGTCCATAAACCCTAAACTGTCGTTTGAGCCCAGAATTGCAGACAAGCATTAAAGAACAGGAATGATAAGTTCACAAATCACCTACACATCAACTTTCGCATGTCTAGGATAATTTGCCCACTAATGTCTTTTCTAGCAACCTATTACACTTTTGATGCATAGATAAACCTAAAATCATAGATTGGGTGATCAAATCAACCTAAGCATTAAGACTAACAATAGTGAAGACAATCGATTATATAAAGCCCTATTTGTGTTCTGTTGCTAACCCATGTAACCCCCTTGAAACCCCCTAATCTAGCAAAGAAAACTACTTAGACATAGAGAAATGAATCATAGCAAAAGATGAGAAATTCAATGACATAAAAATAAAAAGGGTTCAGAGTATGCTTCACAAGGTGGCCGCTCTTCCTCTCCCTCACAAAACGTCGCTCAAAAACCAAAAAGAAAAGTATATTTTCTCTCCTAAAAACCCTAGGTTAAATAGCATACAAGTAGAGAAAAACAAGGAAAGAATCCAAATCAAATCTCCCTATTAAAAATCGATCTCCTCCCTCTTTCTCTCACAAAGGATCGCCTAAAATAAGGGGAATTAGGCAGGGAATCGACGCCTAGATGCTTGCCACGTGTTGTCATGAATCCGTAGAGTTGGGAGCATGTGCTCGGAAATCGGGAGCATGTGCTCCTGGGTCTAAAATCAGCTTTTCTGCTCCAATTCAACTCCTTTCTGCTCTGATTGCTCCTGCTGTTCCAATCCTTGCTTTTAGCTTCCTAGCCTCTTATTATAACCTGAAAAGGACTCAAACAACTACAAAACTAACAAATAAATAGGGTCAAAGTGAGTCAAAACCGTAACATATCATCACGCCACTCCAACAAAAGTGTAAGAATTAATCAAGAATGAGAATGAGTAAGTGAGAATTCAAGAAATGAGAGAGAAGAGATTAGATGGAAAAGAGAGACGGCGAGATTTAGAATAGGAGAAGGAGGGTTTCTCATTCCTTAACAAATATTGACCTAGTTACAATCTATTTATATGGATACAAAGAGATCAACAAAAGGAATCTTCTTAAACTATACAAAACGACATATAAACATAAAAAGGATTGGCGTGTTTATCTTAATACTCCCCCTCAAGCTTAATCGTGTGAGAAACAGTTTAGCTTGGAACTATGAACACCCACCTCATTAAAAACCTTAGTGTATAAAACCCATTTGGGACAAAAACACATTAAGGGAAAAAGAGTATGGGGTCAGTAGTTTAGGGTCTTAGCTTGTGGCCTAGTTAGGTCCATGAGCCCGAGTTTGGAGTGTCTATACTCGCAAACCTTGAACTTGTTGCTTTGGTGAAGATATCTGCCAACTGTTCAGAACTCTCGGTGTGGCATGGTAAGATCACTCCAAGTTGAACTTGCTCCCTGACTTTTTAACAGTCCACCTCTATGTGTTTTGTCCTTTCATGAAATATTGAGTTGGTTGCAATGTGAATAGCAACTTCATTATCACAGTGCATTGTGATCGGTTTTGAAGTGTTGATGCCTAGGTCCTTCAAGAGGGCTTTGAGCCACATTAGTTCGGTTGTGAGCTTCCTCATTGCTCTGTATTCTGATTCAGCACTCGAGAGAGAGACCACCTTTTGCTTTTTACTCTTCCAAGTGACAAGGTTTCCTCCCACAAATGTACAATAACCCGTTGTTGAGCGTCTATCTTCACGATCTCCAGCATAATCTGCATCACAGTATCCTACAAGCTCCATATCTTTATTACATCCCATCCAAATGCCTTGTCCAGGAGCTCCTTTGAGATACTTGAGTATGCGGCTCACCATCTCCCAGTGATGTAGTGTTGGCTTTTGCATATGTTGGCTTACCTGGTTCACATCAAAGCATATATCAAGTCGAGTTATGGTGAGATATATAAGCTTACCTACCAACCGTCGATACTGTTTTACATCTTCGAATAAAGCTTCATCAGGCTCCCCCCTACAGTTTGACTTGTAGTTTTCTTCGTGTGGTGTCTCAACTGGTCTTGATCCAAGCTTGCCTACATCTTTTAAAAGGTCAAGTGTGTACTTTCTTTGCGATAAGAAGAATCCTTCTTCAGAACGACACACTTCTATCCCAAAAAAGTACTTTAGTTCTCAAAGATCTTTAATATCAAATACATATTTAAGGTATTGTTTGGTATCTTGAATGCCTACCTTGTCATTCTCAGAGATGATAATATCATCCACATATATGGAAATGACTATAATACCTCTTTGGCTTGGATACGTGAACAATGTGTGGTCAGCTTCTGATCTTCTAAATCCTTTATCAATAAGTGTTGAGCTGAGTATGTGATACCAGGCCCTTGGAGATTGTTTTAAACCGTAGATGGCTTTCTTGAGCTTAAACACCTTTCCAGGTCCAATAGTGTCTTCAAGACCCAGTGGTGGTCTCATGTACACCTCATCCTCTAGTTCTCCTAGTAGGAACACATTCTTCACATCCATCTGCCACAATTCCCAAGAGAGGTTAACAGCTAGTGAAAGAACTACTCTTACCGTGTGAAGTTTGGCTAATAGTGCGAATGTCTCAAGGTAGTCCTCTCCTAGGTTTGGGTGAATCCTCTAGCTACAAGCCTGGCTTTATATCTTTCTATCCCCCCATAACTCTTGTACTTGATAGCGAATATCCACCGAGATGTCACGGCTTTCTTTCCTTTTGGTAAATCAGCTTCATCCGATGTATGATTCTTTATCATTTCGTTAGTTTCATCTCCCACGGCATCCCTCCAAAATTTGTGTTCTTTAACTTCTTCATAACTTTGTGGAATCCAATGCTGGTCGATTTGAGTAAGAAAGATTTGATGCTCGACAGAGATGTGTGCAAGCGTGCAGACTGCTTGTATAGGATGAGCCACTGCCTGACTATTGTAGTAGACACTAGTGTTTTTCAACTTGAGACACTCACTTCTGCGGAGTAGAATAACATCGGTCTCCACACCTTGATGTTGATCATCTTCTATTTCGGCTTATTCTCCTTCTGATGTAGGATCCTCACTGTTATCAGTTATATCCTTGTCTTGGTGTTGTTGAGCAGGTTCAGCTGGTGAACTACTCACATCTTCAGTTGTCGAGTCAGAATGATGCATCTCAATCGGTTCATTGTTAGGTTCAATTGGCGGTTTACTGATGATAGGTGACGGTTGAGGCTGGTTATCTGCAATCCCGAGTCTCTCTAAAGGATTCGAAGATTATTTGCTCTGTCGGATGGAGAACAAGAGAGATCTTTCAAGTCTTCCCAATTCTTTTCATCATAGAATCCCTTGGATTCTAAGAATTTTACATCCCTTGAAACCAAGACTCTCCTAGCTTCTGGTTCATAGCATTTATACCCCTTTTTTGTAATTGAATATCCAATAAACATGCTCTTGACACTCTTAGCGTCGAGTTTGTCACGTTGCTCACCTGGTTTTAAGACATAACATACACAGCCAAATACACATAATTGATTAATAGATGGTTTAATCTTGTTAAGCACTTCAAATGGAGATATATCACCCGGTATTTTTGTTGGAGTTCGATTGATCAGATAGCATGCAGTTACAACTGCATCTCCCCAGAACTTCTTTGGTACATTCGATTGAACATCATGGACCAGGCAACCTTTATAAGGTGTTTGTTCTTCCTTTCAGCCACACCATTTTGTTGAGGCGTATAGGGGCAGCTTGTTTGGTGTACAATCTCATGTTTGGCTAGATGTTGTTTAAACATATGACTTGTGTACTCCCCACTATTATCTGATCTCAAAATCTTTATCTTGGCATTAAATTGGTTAGTCACATAATTCTGAAAGTTTAGAAAAGCTTCAAGAACTCTATCCTTAGATGGAAACAAGGTTAACCAAGTGTATTTTGATTTTTCATCAATAAAAGTGACAAAATATTTCTGATTTTCACGAGACAGGTATGGTGATGTCCAAACATCAGAATGAATTAAATCAAAACAGTGCTCATACATAGTAGAAGAGTTAGGAAAAACTGTTTTGCAATGTTTACCAAGAATGCAAGCTTCACACTCATTATTTTTAAAAGAAAAATTAAGTAAAACTAGTTGCAATGCACGAAAATTTGGATGACCAAGTCTAGCATGCCAAATTGAACCATTAGTATCATCGATTATTGACTTAAAGCAAGAATATAAAGCAATGGTGAGATTCGAATCCTCAAGCACATAAGGATCACCTTTAGTGCTTCCTCTGCCAAGAACTTTACTTGTTTCAATATCCTGAAAATACACATCATTAGGAACAAAAATTGCATAACAATTAAGATCATTAGTCACCTTCTTAACTGATAACAAATTCGATGTGAAACTAGGCATATAAAACGCTTTAGAGGTTCTATCAAACAAGTTAAAATTTCCAATTCCCTTAATCGGTATCTTATCTCCATTTGCTATAATCACTTTCCCTAAAGTTGGTTTGATATCACTAATTAGCTTAGAGTCACTAATCATATGGTGAGAAGCTCCATAATCCACAATAAGAGGTTTCATAGCATTAAGAGTAAGATAAGCGTTACCAGAAGACTCTTTTAGAGCCTTGATGAGAGCATCGATGTCGGATCTCCTCACCAGATCCGAGGAAGCTGCTAGTGCTACTCCATTACCATCAGTGGTTTGAGTCGTCACCTGAGCTTGACCTTCACCATATCCACATGCTTGGTTTGCTTTCGGATTAACACTTCTTGGTCGGAGGTGAGGATGAAGGTTCCAGCATTTATCCCTGAAATGACCCGGTTTCTTACAATGGTCACATATGACACGGTTCTTCCCATCACTTTTGTAGTAACCCTTGTTCGCTACAACAACCTCTCCTTTGTTGGCGGTGATAAGATCTCCTTTAGCTCCAAACAGACCAATCGAGCCATGCTCTTTTTGAATTTGATTACACACATCGTCGAGAATTGGGAGTTTATCTGAACGGAGGATATGTTTGATGAGATCATTGTATGATGAGTTCAACATTAGGAGAAGGCCAAACATTTTATCTTGCTCACGACGTTCGTTTAGGACTACTGGATCCACCGAGTTAGGTCTTAACATCTCTAACTCTGCCCAAAGTGATCTGAATTTCCCAAAGTGTTTGGTGAACTCCATCTCTTCTTGATTAAGATTTTTGATGGCTCTCTTTACCTCAAAGACACGGCTGAGGTTTGAGACATTTCCAAACACATTTTTCAAGGTATCCTAAAGATCCTTAGCCGTCTCATAGTAAGAGTACGACTCAAGGATCAGAGCATCCAAGGAGTTTTGGATGAAAACTAAGATACTTTGATTCTCTTGGAACCATTTTTCACTATCACAAGCCACGATCTCCTTTCCTTCTTGTGTAGTCGTTATCTCCATTGTAGCTTCATTCTACTCAATGTGCTTCCAAATTCCACGACCAGACAGCGCTGTCTTCGTAGTCCTTGCCCATAGCAAGTAGTTTCCACCCTTAAGTGTAACCAGAATGATTAAAGTTTTGCTGAGATTCATGAGAGATTTTCGAACTGAATTTGATGGGGAATAAAACAACTAAGATTTTGTAGAATATGAGCGTTACTGCTCTGATACCATGTAAGAATTAATCAAGAATGAGAATGAGTAAGTGAGAATTCAAGAAATGAGAGAGAGGAGATTAGATGGAGAAGAGAGACAGCGAGATTTAGAATAGGAGAAGGAGGTTTTCTCATTCCTTAACAAATATTGACCTAGTTACAATCTATTTATATGGATACAAAGAGATCAACAAAAGGAAACTTCTTAAACTATACAAAACGACATATAAACATATATGACTAAGGATTGCGTGTTCATCTTAATAAAAAGCAAGTCATGCGGATATGCCACCTACACAATTGCAACAAGCCAATGAAGAATGTGACCAACTCGTAGGCCAAGGCATTGTTTCTTCTACAAACTCACCATGGGCTTGCAAGGCGTTCTATGTTAACAATCACGCTGAACAAGCAAGGGGAAAACTCAGATTGGTTATTGATTATAAGCCGTTTAATCAATATCTATAAGATGTCAAGTTCCTCTCCTGAATAAGAAGACACTTCTCCAACATCTTCAAGGTGCAAAAATATTCTCAATATTCGATCTAAAATCCGGTTTCTGGCAACTCGGCGTTCATCCCGAAAAAAGATACAAGACGGCATTTTGCCTACCGAATCGTTATCTACACATGAAGACTTTTTGGTCCGCTCTTGGTTCCTACAGCATTACCAGAATGTATATAATATGTAAAGTACCTGTAGTTTAGATGATGTTTTTGAAAATAAATTAAGTGTTACATGTACAAGAGATATAAAGCAAATCTCAACTTCAAAACTTAATTACTATTTACCAAATATCCCTAATGTTAGGGGTGGATTCCCCTCCTAACAATAAGCCCGGTCGAGGAAGAATCTTCTAAGGCCCAAATAAACACTTAAAAGGAGAAAGAGGTATTTCAGTCCTTTTAAGTGACGAACCGACACGATTTTCTATAAATATGAGCGTACGGCGCTTAGGAAGAGGATTCGCGAGAAAGAGGGACTAAACACTACAGAAATCACGAGCAATTAATTAAGCACCTCATCCAAAACGCGAGTCGACAAGTCACAAGCTCGTCTACCTAAATTTCCTTTCATTCGTTCTATTATCTATGTTGTAGTCCGAATTATTGTATCCCGACACCGAGTTATTAAATAGAGATTCAACATTATTTTTACCAAGCTATAAATATTTAATTGCGACCGATATTAACATCAACACCTAAGAAGTCAACTACAAAACTAAAATGTAACAAGATGACGTACACTTTCATTTCCTTGAGAACATATTAAAAATATATTTAAAATGTAACATTATATATGCACAACATATTAACGAAACAAAGTTAGGCCAAACCTAATGATATATCTTTAGGCTTAGAGGGGCATATCTAAACTCATTCGAAAATTAATGATCACACTTCAAAACAACCATCGAATTGTTCTTGACAGTTACAATAACCCGCATAAAACTTTTTCATAACTCAAAAGAAATAAAGATACTTAAACGACTACCGTAGATAAAAATAGCGGATGAACGAGTTCATCATAAATTGTTGACCCAAAATAGAGAAAGAAAAAAAAGAACGAGTCTATACTCCATAAAGTCATAGCCGCACCCCAATGAACTTGACAAGACCAGCAAAAACCCACCTGTCTATGCATTGCCACTTGCACTATGACACGGGAATTCATAGAGGACATCATGGAAATCATAATCTAAATTAGAATCTTCAAAATCGAGAGTCCTTGTGATCTGATATGGGAAATCAGCAATTGAGTCATAGGTGTATCTCACAACTCTGATCCTCTTAAACGTTTCCTGAGATCCTTAGAAAGATCGATGTTTAAACACCTGCGTAAATCTATGTGTTCCAGGTAGGTACACCGGTCAAGAATGGCGTTCAAGCCCGTGCTGTTTAGTGCATTGGCAAAAAGCTGGAGGTGGCGTAGCTGGGGCATGCTTTCTGCAATTGCTATGGCATTATTATTAGGCTCATCAGCAAAAGACTCGACTATGCGGTTATACTTCAATGTCTTCAGATTTGGACAAGACTGGCCTACAGCTCTCAGAAACTGTCCTGACAATGCGCAGTATGAAACATTGAGGTCTTCAAGCAATGGAAGTTTCACAACTGCTTTCGCAATTCCCTCAGCTGTTATTTGACTGCAGTTTGCAACTCTAAGGCTTCTCAGATTACTTGCTCTGCAAGTATGTGTATAAAAGTTAAAAACATCATCTAACAGAGAGCAGAAATATAAAGATGAACAAAAACTTCCTTTAATAGCACACAAAGAACCTGACGCCAAGCGTTTTAGAAGAATAACATTCTCAAAAACATGTGGATGTTTACTACTCTAATGGGAAAAAGACCAACCCTATTGAAAGCACCTCATTATCATAACCACTAAATCAACAAAACGATTTACATATGCACACAAAAACTCGGATAACGTAAAATCATTGTCTATAAGTATCGCATTCATCATAAATCAGAGAGAGAGAGAGAGAGAGAGAGAGAGAGAGAGAGAGAGAGAGAGAGAGCAAGACAGAACCTATCGGCGATGTAATTGAGGAGATTATCAGTACCGAAGTGCCAAATATCGATCTCAACCAAACCACCTTGGCTACGGTCAACTGCGTGACGACACATGATCTCAAAGTCATACTTCATGCTTCTTCGCATGTCTCCGAGGTTGTGCATGTCAATCTTCCGCCACATCGAGGGGGTTTTACTGACGCGACGCCACGATGTGCACACCTTTTGAGCGTTTTCCAGTATCTCAATGACGCCAAGCCGTAGCATGATCGAAGAAGTCAAGTCAGATGGAAGCTCCGCCCAGTTTATCGGCTCTTCGTCTTTCATCAGCGAGGGCACGGAAGTAGAAGAGGAACCCATTGTTTTCTTTTTTTCTCGAAAAAGAGAGGAACCCATTTTTATGAAAAGAGAAATGTCGAAGTGAACTAGTACTAGTAGTGGTAGTCGTGGACCTTTCGGCTTCTGTCTCTAATTTTATACTAATTTGTTTCTCATTTCTCAAGAAGAATGCAATAAATTGTTGCATGTTAGAATACAGAAATTTTCACAAATCACACCAAAAAAACACTTTTCTTATGAATTGACAAAGTCAGTCTCACTTTTCACACAATAGACATCCTAAAAAAAGAGACAAAAATACCCTGTAACTAGAAAATTATAGTTGGTGTCATTATTTAAAGGTGTCCTGTTCGGTTAATTAAAAAATAAAAATATAAATTGAAAGTTATCTTAAGTATTTGGTTCTTCTTCCTTCGCATAAAAAATAGGAAACTGAGAGAACAATAATAAGAAATTCTGATGAAACAAAATTGTGTTTAGCACTCCAGGAAGAAGAAGAAGATGAGGAGGAGAAATATTTTGATTTGCTGTGTAGAACTCCGGCGAGGAGAAGAAAAAAAAATGATTCTGATTTGCTTCATTGGTTTTTCCAAACACTTTAAAAACTCAAAAAATTTAGTTTTTTGAATTTAAAATATGTTACTATATGTTAGGGTGTAAATTACATTAAACTGTAAAGAAAAACAAGGTTCAAGAGGAGCTGTGAACATGGCTGCAATATTAGGGTTGCAGAAGATACCAATGTTGAAGAAGAGTGCAAAAATACAAATTTATCCTCTATTAAAAACAGTTTTATGGCGTACACATTAAACAAAAGAACATAATGGACGTACACCAAACTATTACGTACATTAAACAAAATATTATGTACACCAAACTATTATGTGTATAATTCCGGCGTGTTTGGATGTGTTAGAAGATTTAATGAGTTTGGGTGTGTATAATTCCAGTGATAAGAAGAGGAGCTGTGAACATGGCTGCAATCTTAGGGTTGCAGAAGATACCAATGTTGAAGAAGAGTGCAAAAATACAATTTTATCCTCTATTAAAAACAGTTTTATGGACATACACATTAAACAAAAGAACATAATGGACGTACACCAAACTATTACGTACATTAAACAAAATATTATGTACACTAAACTATTATGTGTATAATTCCGGCGTGTTTGGATGTGTTAGAAGATTTAATGAGTTTGGGTGTCCAGCAATAAGAAGAAGTGGAGGAAAATTTCGGTGAGTTTTGGTGTGTAGAACTCCGGTGAGAAGAAGGGGAGAAAATTTCTGATGTGTATGGGTGTGTAGAACTCTGGCGAGAAGAAGAAAAAGAGAAAATTTCTGGTGAACAACAACGACAATATTAGCTAGGGTTGTAGAAGAAGATATGTTGAAGATGACTACAAAATTACAATAATGTCCTTCATTAAAACGGATTTGTGGACGTACACTATGCAAAAGAACGTTATGTACGTATACCAAACTGCAATATACACTAAATAAAAAAACGTTATGTACGTACACCAAATTGCAACATACATAGCTTATATTTTTTACACCTCTATAACTATGTTCAACGATGGGTTTGACACCTCTATAACTATGTTCAACGGTGAGTTTATTTGTAATTGTGAGAATACAATGAAAGAATGTGTTATTGCTTCAGTTATACATATCTTTATGTGTGATTGTTTCACTTCTCTCCCTAATTAGTCTCAAACAATATTGAATGACATAGTTCGTTTTATGATGATTGCCATCGCATTTCTCACATAACTACATGTTTTGAATGTTATATTAAAATAACTGGTGTACGTACATGTTTTGAATGTTTTGTTTGTAAACAACTTGTGTGTTCATATGTACGTACACGTTCATATGTACATACACATATATATGTACGTACATTAAAATAACTTGTGACCACTAGTGAGGTATTGTAGGACATGATTTCAAATGTCAATGTAGTTGTCGACATTGTTGATTTTTTTATGTTTCATTAGTTAGCACCAAACCTGCAATTGGGGTACGATTGCCGGTGAAAATGCAAGCATTTCTCTCATGGAAAATTGTATAAACCGCTGCTTGAGCCGCAATAAGCTTCAAGGGGGTTATTTTTGGTTCATTAGAAGGGGATCTATGACAAAGAAGGAACTGATCCTAAGTGTTGAAATCTATGTGAAAATGTAATTGCATTTTGTAATCATAAGTGTAAGAATGGAAGAGAAAAAATGTATGTGAGATAGAAAAGTTTGAAATAAAATTTGAATTTAGAATGTAATATTGTACTAAGTAGTATATGTTTAGTGTAAAATGTGGCGTATATCGTATATATGTATTTAGTATAGTGATGTAGGGTACGTGTACAACATTGTGTACTATTATATACACTTCCTCCTTATATATGTTTTTTTTTTTTTGCTCCATCATTGTATTTTCATATATATATACAATCTTGTACAAAAATTATTACCATGTACGTAATAATTATTACCATATACGTACACATAATTATACAAATCATTTTAATATTTACGTACACAAAATTATATAATTTATTACCATGTACGTACACATAACACATATGCACATGTTAATATTAATCTCGAATCATTTTTAACGGTACGATTCAAATTACAAAAAAAAGTTATGAAAATGGGTCTTAAAAGATAGAGAAAAATGAATTGTAATTAAAAGTACAAATATAAAAATAGTTATAACGTTAGAAAGAGAAAAAATGTAAAAATAAAAGAGGTTGAAGAGATAATAATAAATTTATATTATCTAATATATCATATTTTTTATTTATATTTTCTTTGTAGCTGACGAAAAAAACTAACTACCCATATATAATTACTGTATCATCTAGTTTAGTTACATGGATATTTTGGTCTAAAAAATACCTTGTGGCTATTCTATGAAAGTTGTGTTTGACTTTGTCAGAAGATAAATAAAAAACATAAAAAACATGAACAGTTGCTATTCTATTCTATGTAATTTACTCTAGAACATACTCTTAACTGGTAAATAAACGGAAGATCAATAAACGAAAATACTAATAAATGGAATACTCAAATATGTTTTTTTGCAATGCCTCGATTGTAACATTTCAAATAATAACTTTTGACCAAAAATATACAATCAATAATATTAGCTATACTTGGGTTCACTATTAACGATTAATATATAAAAATAGACATTATTTGGATTTACTTTTAGTAAAGATTTTAAATAATATTACTTTAAATATAAAATTTTGTTTCAAGTTAGCTACATTTTTAAATTATAAAATTCCAAACTAATAAATTGAAATAAATATGAATTTCAGTTTTAAATAGAAATGATTTAAATTTGAGTCTATTTAATTAAATATTTATATAGTTATGGATTAAAATTAAATATGAAATTTTCATGAGAATGTGGTAGATCTGGAAAATTCCCTTTTAAATATATATAATTTAAAAATAGTTTCTAAAATTTTCATTAATTTAGAAAAAATCGTAATGCATTTAATATTTATTTTTAATCAAAAGTTTGAATATATGTTAGATAACTATTTTTAAATTAATAACTAAATTATTAATCTATATATATAATTAGAGAGTTTCTCTCATTCTAAGCTATCCACATCAGCTTTCAGCTCAACATATTTTACTTTTTTATGCCCACAAAGCAATATCTCAACAGTCTAATGACATGTAAATTTTAAATACAAAGTTTATAATATCTCAACAGCCCAATAACATGTAAATTTAAAATACAATATTTATGTAATACCACATCTGACTTGGGTTAGACCAAATAAAAACCCCAATTAATAAATGTAAATTGTAAATTCTCTCACATGACCCAAAAAACCCCTCACAAGATGAAACGTTCTGTTCAAAAGACAAAAATCGTTCGGTTCGCTCCGGAAATCACCGTTGTTTTTTGCAGGGGTTATGATATTCTATGGATCTAGACAAAACAAACGGTAAGTTTCTCATCAACTTATTCCCACGATTAAGGTGCTTAAATGCATCACTAAAATCTGCTATCGATTGTCAATTTTTAATTTAATTTTATTGTTTCATATCCCCCATTAGATAACAAGAACGTAACATATGAGTTCTCTATTCTCTTCACCCTCTTGTAATACCCGCGAACCAAAACTCAGCATTCTGGGGGTAGATGTCGATCGATACCAAGGATAGTGTCGGTCGACACCATTAATTTCTGGTTCGACCAAATGGATTCAATTGACGATTTTGGACGGTTTGGTTTAAGGAAAACCATAAAACCGGACTATTAAGTGGGAAAAACGATCTAGGTCGTGTTTATTATTGTCTCGCCGCTGAATCAGAGAGGAAAAAAAGAGAAATGTTGTTCTTGAGTTTTTGTGAGTTTTGGTGAGATTTCAAGGCTTTCTGGGTGAGATCTTGCTGAGGGAGTGAGGATTCAAGGCTAGGAACGTGTGGGAGGCTTGCTGGGAGTGTGAGATTCATCATTGTCGGTCAGAAACTTCCTGCAAAGAGGTGAGTGCATGACCATGGCTAATCTAAGCCTTTGATTCCTTGTTCTTGCTTGATTGTTGTTGTTTTGTGTGTTTTTCTTGCTGGGATTGGTTGCTACATGTTCCTATGGACGTATATGGCTTGGTTTTTGATTATTGGGCGATTTGGAGGAGGTTGGGAGCGAGATTCGACTCTCGTCTTCGAGCGGGTCACGGTTGCAGAGGGAGTGTCGATGGACACCAAGTGGTGTCGGTCGACACCAGCAAATAGGCATCGATCGACATTATGGGGTAGTGTCGGTTGACACCAAGGCTTGTGTCGGTCGACACTTGGCTGGTGTCGGTCGACACCTCCCTTCCAGCGAGATGATGCTTGTTTTCCTGGTTTGTATGTCTTGTTTGTTGATTGTTTGGAACATCGGTATCATTGTTGCTCAGTCTCTCTCATTTTCTCAACTTGGACTCGTGGGGATTGGGGAAGAAAAGCAAGACATTGTTGTTTAACCTAAGTCAAAACGGCATCGTTTTGTTTTATGCAACCAAAAAAAATGATAATGGGTACCCGTTTAGAAATATAAAAGCCCATTTACTAGGTGGGTTTAGTTGGATAAACACATTTTATTCCATTAGATTATTTTTGATATATGGGTTTATATGGGTAAACAATTTTACACATACCCATATATTAAATGGGGGTTTTATACCCAAATATAAAACCTTGTTGTGTGTTGTCTTTGCATCTATCTGCACAACTCTACACCCTCTATTGTCGGTGTTAAAAACATATTTGTGTTTTTTTACCCAATTACCGGAAACAACAATTACCATAACTGGATCCATGAAAGAAAATGAAGAAGAATGAGGAAAATTAATAAGAATGTGTGTAATTAAGAAGTGAAGAACAAGGAGAAAAACAAGGAGAAAAACAAGGGGAATAACATGGTGAAGAAGAAGGTAAAAAACATGTAAATCCTTCTCTTTTGAACCAGTTGGAACAAGAGTCGAAGGAATGATGTTTCGTATTTCCGGAGAAGATGATGACATGGATGATGCATTCGAAGTGGCAAGTTAGCCACCAAACGAACATGTAAATAAGCCTAATTAAATCAGCCACCAAACAAAATTATAACTCAGTCGCAACATGAATACTATTACAGTAGTTAAAAAACAAAAAACGGCTGTCAAATTCAGCCGCTTAATGTCATAACTCAATTGAAAATCTGTAACACAGCCATATCGTTTAATAAGTCGGCCGTAACTGAATGATATTCTAGTAATTAATCTTTTGCTAATAAGTTAGCCGTAAAATGGCCGAGTTGTCCGATAAGTCAGCTTATGACGGCTGAGTTATAGTGCTTAAACATAACTCAGCCGTAACGACATCTCATAAGTCAGTCGTTGTTCATAACTCAGCCAACCGAAGAAAGTTAATTCAGCCATGTCAAAGTATTAATTCAGCCAAATTTTTGACAACTCAACCATCGGGTAAAAACACAGCCATAATTACGGCTGAGTTATGCTCATAACTTAGTCATATTTTACGGCTGAGTTATGCTCATAACTTATCAACTGTTTTCTCATAACTCAGCTATTTTTCATAAATCAGCCGCAACATACCAATATCATAACTCAGCCGTCATCACTGCTGTAACGCGTTACGGCTGAGTTATTTAACACACGTCAGCGATTTCTGACGTGTCAATGATATTGTTTGTAATTATGTTTCTTCCTGTAATATGATATTAATAAAAAAATTGTATGATTCTAATAATATTACCTAAAATGTATGATATCTGAGTAAATCTTTCTAACATATATTAAATAGAGTAATATAGTTGTATAATAAAGTTATTTTCGGAATGCCATTTGACGAAAAAATAGATAATACATGTTTAAGATCGATGGTATTAAAAATTTTAGAAGGCGGGAGTGGAAATAAATCTCAAACGATAGAGTTAATCTATTTACACGTAATTGCATTTTCTTAATTATAAAAATAAAATATAAAATTATTTTTATATCAATTCAATTATTTTTACATACTTAATTTTAAAAATAATAAATTTGTAATAGGTACTAAAATAACCTTAAGTATTCAGAACAACCTTGTCCTAAGTATGCACAATAATGCATTATTGTGGGTTCCCATTTGTGTGCATCATTGTGCGTTCACAGTCGCCTAACTTTAGGACAAGGTTGCTCTGAGTACCTTGTACGAAGTTGAATCTTACAACTACGGTCATGTGGGAACACATTGGTGCACCCTTATCTCCACATGTACATGGCCAAAGTGGTGGAGGAACAAATTTCAATCTGAAGTTAAAGCAATGGTAGTTGAACAAGGAGTGGTGGATTAAGACAACCTATTACATGCAAACATATTTTGAAGATGACCATTGCTAGCTAATAATCAGCGTGTTTTTGATGCATACCCTATATGTTACGGGAGTGTAGCCGACACGGTCCTCGTATAGGGTTAGAATGTGGTCACATGTATTGCAAGAAATGAATCTAGGCATGGATTTGGAGAAGTAATTATTGTCCAATGTGCAGAGCAGATGTGGAGTATATTGGTGATTAGTGGTGAGCTATCATCTTCTTATCGTGAGAACCAGATTATGTGTTTCATGATGGGTTGCTTGCTGGTTTAGTTCATGCGGTTTGATTTCTGGTCTAAGACAAGTTTGATTATGTTTTAAGTGTAGTTTAGTTTCTGTTTAAGACCCGTGTGGTTTATGTTTTAATAAGTGTGGTTTTGTAGTTTCCGTCTAGTCTCCTTACCAATAATCTAATCTTTCTTTTACTAAAAATCCATATTGTCCTTACTTTATGCAAAAACACTATAAAGTGATACGTATAGGCTATCTAAGTTAAATGGAAATAGTAATTAAAAAAGCTAATAAAACATAATTATAATTTTATGATTTGACATTTACGTAAATAAACCTTGATTCTTTGTCACTTTCCAGCCTAACTTATGAAAGCTTATTAAATTTTTTGAACGAAAACGAAACAATTAATTAGATTATAATATCATACGAATCAAAAACTAATACAAAACCTAGTCCTAAAAATAAAAGGACCCATTCAAATCTGTGGGGACGTAAATAAAACAACCTTATTTCCACATCCTATTGGGATTATGTGTAAATTAATGCAAAACATAGTCCTGAAAACAAAATGACTCATTTAAATATTTGAGACATTCGTATATTTATGTAATTTTAAAAACTTATATCCACATCCTATTGGGATTATGTGTAGATATTTTGGCTATAAAAATAAGAGTTTCATTGACAAGCCTTATTTCCACGACCTCTTTATGTTTTGTGATAGTGATGGTGTATGACTATAGATAGAATAGATATCATGGTGACAGGAAAATAATAATTCTATTACTATTTTTCAAACTATATAATAGAAAATTTATAACTAATTATTAATTAGACCATATTTAGGTTTAGAGTTTAGGGTTTAGAGATCCATAGAAGTGAACATTTTTATTCATCTCCATATAAAATAATGAAACAAAATATGTATACAATATTACAAAATTAAAAATTCAAACCGCTCTTTTATAAACCAAACTGACAGATAATTTCGTTTTAATTGTAAAATCTAAATTCTAACCACCTAATTTGTAAACCCAAACCGATATATCGTTCTAAGGGGGAGGTATTGGTTTAGGATTTAGAAAGAATTTTAATGACTTTAAAAGTTAGGTAAAATATGTTGTTATTCAATCAAGACTTTTAAAAACTCTTTAAAAATTTGGTGTTATTGATTGTGGATTTGTAAAAAGTTATCTAAAATCTTGATAAATCTAGTGTTATTGGATTAAGAGTTTTATAAAGTCATTAAAAGTTTTATGTTATTATTCAAGTAAAACAAAAGAATCTTGGATTATTAATGAATTCAAATTTTATGTTATTGGTTTAGGATTTTATATCATTTCCTTAATAACAAAAGTCATGAAAACTCTTTCATCAAATAGAAAGATTTTACAAGATTAGAAAAAACAAATCATCAGGATTTTAAAAAACTTTCTAAACAATCTCTTAGAATATTTCATTTTTAACTTTCAATTTTCTATTATTCTAACAATCAACAAGAACATAAAGTCATTAAAATTCTTTCTAAATCCTAAACCAATACCTCCCCCTAATTATAAAATTTATATCCTAACCACTTCATTTGTAAACCCAAACCGACATATAATTGCAAATCTAAATCCTAACCACCTTATTTGTAAACCCATACCGACATATAATTTCATTTTAATTATAAAATCTAAACACTAATCACCTCATTTGTAAATCCAAACCGTTATGTAATTTTGTTCTAATTGTAAAATCAAAACTCTAACCATCTCATTCGTAAACCCAAACCGACATATAATTTTGTTATAATTGTAAATCTAAATCCTAACCACCTCATTTGTAAATCTAAACCGACATATAATTTTGTTTTAATTGTAAAATATAAACTCTAATCACTTCATTTGTAAACCCAAACCGACAAATGTAAGCCAAGCCAATATTTAAAAGTATACCTATGCGTGAACTTAAGTATTTTTCTTATTAATTCTGATTCATCTTAACTATGGCTAAGACTAAGAGGCAGCAAAATTATATCAAAAACAATATGTATGTTCAGCATATATATATATATATATATATATATATTTATATAAATAATAATTTAAAAAAATCTAACAAAACATAAATTAGTAATTTTATGATTTGAGATTTACCTAACTAAATCTTGATTCTTTCTCACTTTCCAGCCTAACTTATATATTCACAACGAAACAATTATTTAGATTTTATATCATACAAATCCACCAAACTGCAATAAATTAAACCAACCTAGTCCTAAAACCAAAAGGACTCATTTAAAGAATTCTGTGGGGGAAGTAATTAAACCAACCTTATTTCCACATCCTATTGGGATTTTGTAA
The DNA here is from genome assembly GCF_030686135.1 of Camelina sativa. Taxonomy (NCBI): domain Eukaryota; kingdom Viridiplantae; phylum Streptophyta; class Magnoliopsida; order Brassicales; family Brassicaceae; genus Camelina; species Camelina sativa. The sequence goes on from NC_141885.1 coordinate 5,710,635, forward strand.
ATTAATGCAAAACCTAATCATAAAAACAAAAGCACTCATTTAAAAATGAAAATTTTTTGGGTTCACCCCTAGGAGTTAACCTCTTTTATTCACCTCCTCTTAATTAACCAATCAAAATACAACAAAACGCCATGTCATATCATATTTATCAAATAAATCAAAATATAATAAAAAGACAAAACAAATTAAGTACACAAATTCTATAGATTATTTATTAAGAAAATTATGTCGGTTAGGTTTATAAAGAAGAATTAGAGTTTAAATTTTATAATTAAAAAAAGTATGTGTCGGTTTGAGTTTACAAAAAAGTGGTTAGGATTTAGATTTTACAATTAAACGAAATTATATGTCAGTTTAGATTTAAAGAAGAGTTTAGGGTTTAGATTTTATTATTAAACAAAATTATATGTCGGTTTGGTTCATAAAAAAGTGGTTAGGGTTTAAGGTTTAGATTTTAAAATTTTAAAAATTTATATGTTGGTTTGACTTTATAAAAAAGTGGTTAGGGTTTAGATTTTACAAGTAAACAAAAAAAAAATAAAAAATTAGATTTTAAGATTTTTAAAATTTGAAAAATTTGAAAAAAAATAGATTTTAGGATAGCTAGTGTTGGTCGGTTAGTACTACAATGGATCAAGGTGGACAAGGAATGGAGCCAAGTCGTTGTGGAAGCACGAACTGATGAAAGAAACAAGGTTCATAGTCTGCAAATTCCATGGTCTTGTGCTTCCAGTCTTTTTGGAGTTGGAACTTTTTTGTGCGGAGATTACCTATAACAAGACGTGCATGTGTTTGGAAAAAATTAGTTTGGCAGGTGACGAGGTAAACGATCTCTTTATCAAAAGGATGCATTGCCACTGGAACACATCCGAGGCAGAGTTCAAGGCCAGGCCTTAGGTTCCACAGAAACTCCCAAGATTCCTTGGAGGATGAGCCACTCGTATACTTCTTGAGTCTCCAAATTTTAAGCTACTGTGTTGGTTTCCCGGTATCAGTGTTTATATACATGAGCGAACCACATGAGATAGTGAGAGTGGCTTCGTCCCCATGCCATAGGGGCTTCAGAGTCCCCTTAGCTGAGCGCTGAGGTAAATCTATGACAACACAAAGCTCACTAGGACCATAAAAATCATAAGCAAAGATTAATTGACTTGCACGGCATATCCAATGAAGATAACCATTAAAATTAATGGGATTGGATGGGAGGATGCTGGAGATGGGACGTTGGGTTGGGACGTGGCGGTAGGTCCAGCTTTTCGAATCAGACGAATATATCTGAAAGCAAAGCCTATCTCTTTCCATTACTCTCACCCCTAAGACAGGGACTCCATACCGGACCACCTTGTAACCCACGTTGTTCATGTTTGTTACAATTGCGGCGCCTTGGAACTCATCCTGACGAGAAGAATAAGGAGGAGGATGACGGATTTTGATCATTTAAATTTCTATCATATTTATAAACTATCAAATGGGAAAAAAAATCGCGAAAATGAATTAAAATATCGTGAAGTAGAATAACCTAAATAGAGATATAAAAAGGATAAACCCCAAAACGTTATACCAGTTGGGTTAAAAATCTTTTGACCTTATAAAAACTCCTTCCGCGAGATTTACAGGAGTAAATAGTTCCACATACTTGAATTGAAGACATGATTATAATATCGATTTTTGTTTGGACCGTAACCCGCTTTTCGATTAGTTACGATTATCCTTTTTTTTTTAAAACATATACTCGAAATTAGAGTCAAAATTAGGTCTGGGCAAAATATTTGGATCCAAAAATCTGATCTGAATTCGATCCGACAAATCTGATCCAAACCCGTATCCAAAATTTAAGAATATCGCAACGGGTTCCAAATCTCTAAATCTGAAAACTCGAACCCAAACACAATCCAAACGGGTATCCAAATATATCCGATCCAAACCCAAAGTCTAGAAATACCCGAACAGATCCTATACTTCTAAACCCAAAAATCCAAAATATCCAATCCAAACTCGAACGGTACCCGAACGCCTGGGCGTAGTGAAAATTAGGCTTGAACATTCATTTAACTGTTTGGTTTTGGTTCGCTTTCATATATTTTTGAAGTTTTGGTTTGGTTTGGTTATTTAGTAGATAACCATAACTAACCAAAGTTAACCAAATATAGCAAAAAAAAAATAGTTTTCGTGTAGGTGTATGTTCAAACCTGCCATGTTGCACTCGCCCTGCAACAGATTTAAATTTTTTTAAACCTGCATAAAACCATCATCTGCCATGCCTGACTTTATATGATTACTGACGTTTTACTAAATCAGTTTCTCTTAATTTTTTTGAACAATATCACTCTTATAATTTATAAAATATATTTAAAGCCAAAAAATTCTTAGGGAAACTTAAATTTTAATAATTAATTTACATATATTGTAAACTATATAACATGTTAATACTGTATATAAGATACTTTTGTAATTAGTTGTTAAATATTTTTCAAAAAATAGAAATAACTTATAAACCTTCGGATTTGTGAACCATCATGATAATATCATACAAACTAAAAACCCTTAGTCACATCTATTAAGCGAGTTTTGGTTTTTTTGATAAGCCAAAATATAGATACTAATAAACCTGCAATACATTACAACAATTTTTTTTGGTTAAAACATAATTTATTACTGTTAAAACCTTAGCATTGTTTATAAGTGATGATCTACTTACTTTTCAGTGATATTGCTTGTAGGAATGCAGAATCTTCACTTGGATGCACATGCACTCACTGGTTTGAAAAAGCTTCACATCAACAAGGTTAGTGATTTGATTCGGAGCTGCTTATAACGTTTTATGAACTTTTAGGTTTTATGACCTTTTTATAAGCTAAAGAGAGTCGGTAGAAATTTTAGATTTGGTAAAATGAAATCTAAAATATTTATTTACAAATTAAAATTTTAATCAAATATTCGTGGAATATGCTAAATTTTAAACGATGAGAAATTTTAGTGAAGATCACGTTTGGATAGTATCCATATTGTTTTCGTACTATATGCATAAACTAATTATATATGGTAATATGATAATTATTTTCAAACATAAATTCTTAACTTAAAAGTATCCATATTCCGTTGTTCTATATTTTGAAAGTTTTGAATGATGATTCAGAGATTATGGAGATGATAGAGTCTGATTTTGTTAATTTTGGAAAGGTTTAAGTTTAGGGTTTTTAATATTCTTGATTTGGGATTTTAATATAATGGTTAATGATTGATATTTTATTTAAAGACTGGTTATCTAGTAATCAGTTTTTTTGGGTTTTAATGTCAAAGAGTGTTAATATGGTTGTTTCCTAATTTTCTGTAATACAGTATTTATTATGATAAATTCGCAGGTATAAGAGGAAAAATATGTTTGGATACACTTGTATCTTACACACGATCCGAATAAGGTAATACCAGGTCATTGAAGATCCGCATGTTTTTGTTCAGTTAGTTTACCTCTTTGCCCTTGATTTGGTTTTTTTTTGTTTTCGTTTTCTGTTTTCGTGGGGGTATGTAATGGAGTTTTTGTAAAGTTTTTTTTTCTGCTTTTATACTCCCCAACTAGATTAGGACCCGCGGTACACCGTGGAACAAATTATATATAACTAAAACATTTAAATTATAAGTTATATTTATAAGTTTAAACCATATAATACTGAAATATAATTTATTTATACATAATATTTATTAATCAATTTAATTAGATATGTCTATTCTCGGATACCGATAGTGTTAACAAAATAATGAGTGATGTTTTACTCGTTTATCACCAAATTAATGATATTTTAAATTTATATAAATATCAACAAAACTCGTCCCGCTATATAACTCCATCCCGAGATATTTTACCTCGCACTATATAATCTTAATTTTTAATATTTCTTGTTTTGTATTGTAAATATTAGATTGAGTTGATATGTTATTTATAATGGTTGTAACCATTTACATTTTATAAGATTGGCGCTTCTTATAAAGTTTAAATATTTATAATACTTAGAATTCTTAAAACAGTTTAGTATTTCTCATATTTGAAGTTTTGTAAAAGTTTAAATATATTATTAATATATTAAAGGTCTTCTAACTTTTTTCAAGAGTTGAAATATTTATAAAATTTAAATATTTATTATGTTTGAAACTTCATAAACGTTTAAATATTATTAATATTTTTAACATTTTATACAGTTTAACTTTCTAAAAAATAAAAATATTTATAATATTTATACTTTTCATATAATATTTAACTTTTTAAAAGTTTTAGATATTTATAATATTAAACTTTTAAAAAATCTTTAAAATAAAGAACCGGAATAAACCAAAAAAAATCTTTTAAGTTTGAATGTCTGATAAATCAAGTTTTCTACTTATTTGTATAATGAATCATTTTGGTCTATAATATGACTCTGTACTATTGCCCAATTTTTTTTAGGCGATGTGGGATATTCTACCCGTTTTTTTTATTCATCTATTGAGTAATATATGTCCATTTTTAAAAATTTGCAGGAAAAAATCACAATTTTTATTAACTAAATGTATTATAGAATAATTCAAAATAATTTAAATAGAAATTCAAATAAAAATAAAAGGGAATCAGATATTTATGTTTGAATGAAGTATAAAGATTTCCTTATTTTTTTAAATCTTACCTAAAAATAACTTTGAAAGTTTTGGTAACTAATATTAAAGTCAATGCATTAAATGTAAAAATTTTCCGAAAAGTATTTTTGAGCAAAAACTGCTGCAAAAATACTAGTACAAATATGAGTTGAGAAGAAAAAAATATATTGATCAATAATAAAATGATATGATATTTTATATTAATTATCTCCTAAGTATTGATCCAATAAAAAAGAAAAAATCCATAATCTGGAATCTTACATTCATTCAGGCATAATTGAGGGTAGGGATATTACCGACAAAACTATATTTATATTTAAGAGATAACTAGTATTAAATCGAGGTCGTAAAAAGGAGTAAGCTTCTTAGCAACCTCTCCCTTTCGAGATCAAAGTTAATATTGTAAAAACTATTGGCGAAAGTAAGTATCAATATTTCATTCTCTTTTTATTTATATTTTTTAGTAATTAATAAAGTTTTTGGTTTTTTATATAACATTAGAGTCTGCTGATTATGGTGAAAAGAGGTCACGTGTTCCACTAGATTGTATTCATTTGAAGATTATAACCTGGATGATTAAATTTGATCCTCTTTTCCGGCTTTCCCTCTTTTACAAGTACTAGTTATGAAGAAATTCTCGTTATTTGTAGTGGACTTGCGAAAGAATATATAAAGCTTGAAATGAAATGAAAAGGTAAACCTTGTTTTAAAAATCGGCGGCCGATTCCTCGTCGGAAAGTTGCTCGGTGGTGCCAGGGTGCCGGGATTATGCTGTAATCGGATGAAAAATTGGAAAGTTCAAAAAAAATAACTGTTTTTCTCCTTTAAACTTAAGAAATCGAATGTTTGAAGTAGATCTATTAATTTTGGGTTCAATTTAAAGAAAAAAGAAAGAAGAAAGCGAACCAAATGAAGGAAAAAAACCAGCCGTCATCTAGGTTTGCAGAATTAGAAGGAAGAAGATGATATGGAAATGACGTTTGTACCGTTTATTAATAAAGAACTTTAAAAAGTAGCAGAAAATGGGTTACAGGAGTCGAACTTGGACTTTTAATGAATCAAAAACTGCTGAAACCACTACACCATTCTAAATGTGGTTGATATCTACACAAATAAATAATATATATA